>NW_003852484.1:7562974-7567173 GCF_000181295.1 Otolemur garnettii | reverse complement strand
GTGGAGTACTACACAGTCATGAAACAAGGACATATCAATACCTTTCTCTGGATGAAACATTGAGATGAGACCATTTTTCTAAGTATCTCAAGGATGGAAAACAAACACCACACTATATATATTCACTACTAAATTGGAACTAACTGATGACCATACATGTACACACAGGGAAGTAAAACTCACTGGAAATCAACTGAGGGGAGGGGAAAGGGAAGGAAAAACCTACCTAATAGTTACAACAAAGACTATTTGGGTGACTGGCACACCTATAGCCAAGACTGAAGCATCATAAAAGCTATCCTTATAACCTAAGACATTTTTACACCCTTAATATTTTTAAATAAAATGTAAATAAATAAAAAAGGCATGTAAAGATTCCATAGAAACATTCAACATGGAAAAATAAAAAATACATATACATATGATTAAAAGAAATAGATCAAAGATGACAAAAATAGTAAGAAAGAGGAAAAAAGGGGGAGTAAGTCGTACACATATTTCTATACATTTGTTTGCATGGAGTAGCATATTTGAGTCTAAATTGCCTACCTCAAGTAAATGTGGTCAATTTTAACTTTCTCAAGACCAATAAAATTTTAGAAAATCCTCTTTTCCATAGTTATAAAAACAGAGAACTTACCCACCTGTGTCCTCTTGAAGCAGCCTGTGTAATGCAACAGGAGTAAGTAAGCCCCTCCAAGGACCGGAATAATAAACCTCAAGAGTTTTTACATGACACTGTTGCATTTTAGGGACTTGAAGTGTCCATGCACACCTGAGAGTTCCTAACTGAAACTGGACCCCCTGACCACCTCGTGCCCTCCCCCACAGACTGCAGGTGCTCCTAGTTCACACCGAGCTTATTACATTGCCTGATACTTTGTACAAATCTCCTTTTGCAAAAGTCCAGACTATCGTTTCCCTTTCACCTGCTCTTCACCCACATACCATGTGCTTCTTTCCATTTCATTTTTGGTTATATTTTCCAGTTCTCTGGCAATGTAGAGAAGAGGTCAAGGTCATTCATCTGGAACCAGAAAATTAAAAAAAAAAAAAAATCCACAAAACAGCAAGCTTACTATTCCAAATACTAAATGGCTGGGAAGGAGCAAATGTCTCTGGAACTTGAAACTCTGGATTTAGCCAATAAACCAAAAGCACTTCAGTTCATACCAAGGCACCTTGAGCTTTCATACCTGACTGGCAAAAAAAATTGAAATTAAAAAAAATAAAAGTAGTGAAGAAAAATAGAAAATGGCATTCGTCCTAACAGAGCCATAAAAAGGATGAGAATACAATTCTCGTGTGCCTAGTCTCTGCTTACACACGCTGTCCCAGCACACCCCGCCCCCTCAGCCCCCACGCTGCCCCTGTGCCTTTCCTGTGGCCTTTGATGTCTCCCCTCTGTCTGTCTTCTCCCTTTACTCAGCCTGGTGTCAGGTCTACCATCAGAGGTTACACAGACTCTCACTTTCTTTTGAAAACACTCACCCTAATCTCTACTTCTTATATTTTCTTATTCCACCTGCCAAATCGTGTGACTGTTCATACTCCTGGAAAGACCAGAAGGGTCAGGGCCAGACTAGCAAGGAAAGGTCATTTTCACACTGTTTCTTTCTTTCTTTCTTTCTTTTTTTTTCTCTCCAGAATCTCAAGTAGGAAGTCCCATGGTTCTCATAGAGGGAGCCTGTCTTTTTCCGTGACATTTCCAGATTTAGCTTCAATAAAATAACTGAAACCCTGCCTTAGACGTTTGAGAACAGCATGTTGTCTGATAGGTCTGATTTTGATTGCAAATCATATGTTCTACTCAGCTCTCAGCACGTGGTTGATAATCTGTGAGTTGTGGGTTTCCCTCTCTCTGGCAGGGAACAGCTAACTGAACTATATCTTGCTTTGGATTCCCACAGCCTCCTTTTGGTCCTCTTCTCTTTCCACATGACACTCTGTTCTTGGGGAAATTCTTACCAGCTGAGCTGTGCCTTTCACCTTTGCTGAACATGCAGAGAGATGAGACAAAGAAAATTAACTATCTAATAATTGAGGGCAACCCTCCTTGTTCCTGGAGGCAAAGGAGGTGAAAGTCACCTCATTAGTGACTGCAGGTGATTGTCTAGTCTCCCGGGGACACTCACAAGCCCCTAGAACTGTCCTATGACAAGGTATCATTTTACACTTGCCAGAAAGTAGGTACTGAGGTACCTTGGCCAAAGGCCTCTCTCAAGAGCTCAGTGATTCTATTTCTAGGCTAGAAGTGAGCCTGGTCCAAGAATAGCAATATTGAAGGTGATATTTTTCTTCTGACAAATGAACTTATATTCCCTAGTGACTGGGGAAGAATGAGGTTATGTAATTTTCCTAGCATTCTTGTAGAACAGAGTAAATATTCTCTTCTTTGTCTCCCCAGTGATAAAACGACAAAGAGTGATGGGGAAATGGATTGCTCAAGGTCACGGAATTGTCTCAAAAGTTTACATAAAGAATAAAACAAAACAAACAGAAAACATATCCAGGCTGGCATTGGATCACCGGCATATCACCTCAGATGCAGTGTCCCCCGTCACAGCCATGGTGGGGAAGAGCAGGTGTCTCAGAGTTGGAACGGTGGTAGATAGGAAGTCCCGGCATTATGAACTCAGGCTTTGGTGTCTCCATCCGCCCCTGATTTAATGTGGACGGCAGTATCTCTCCACTGACAGGAACAGCATTTCTTGTCGCTTCGTGTACTGAGCTATTTCTGCCATGACATATATCAACGGGATCGAGATCTCAAGGATTTATTGGGAGTGTTAATAATTGCATGTGAGTAAGGCCCCAGCTCTTCATCTGCAGCCCGGGAGCCCTGCTAAACAGAGCCAGTGTATATTCTCTTTTGGACAGGGGGCTCGTATTTAACACACAGCTTTGTCTTCCCTGACTGTCCTCTGAAAAATTATGTTTTTAGTAAATAAATATTTAACAGATTTCCCAGTGTCTCTTTTTTCTGTTACTCGTGGTCATATATCCAGTATGCTGGAAGCAAAGCAGAAGATAGAATTCCTTTGTAAAAAGTAACAGAAGTGATTTTTAAGGCTTTGGGGGCATGTGTGTTTGTTTATACCCATCGTTTCTTGCATTCATGTCCCAGTTTTGTTTTTCATGTACAGAAATATACATTTTCTGGTTTTTAAGCATGTTTAAAAATACGTGTATTTGAAGGGATACTGATATCGCCTGCTGATGTTAGGAAACGTCCTGGCCCAGGAATTCTCTACCCCATTTAGTTTTCTCATCTTTTGTTCTTTCACTCCTTCCGCAAAGCTAGTTTTCCAAACTGTTAAGAACACACAGCAAAATCCTATCCACTCCATCTTATGCAAAATAAAGTTGACTGCAACTAAATCTATTACGTATCAATTAAATATGAGTTGAGAGTATCCATCCACTTGGTCCCCAAACCACTGAATGTATCAGATTTAAGTGCCTCTGGGTTTTGTTATAAGCATTTTCAGAAGAAGCCAACTGTGGTTAAAATTCACAACCTGTAGATACTCTTTACATTAGATATTGCAATTGCCTGGAGATATTATTTTTATGGGCATTCATTTATTTCCAATTTCCACAAGATTCTGGGAACCTTCTATAAGAAAGGCAAAATGCAAAAATGAAATACATAGTGCCAGGTTACAGTCTGATGTGAATGAATAGATCTCCATCAGCGACATTTATTTCCTGCCCCTTAATGTTTATAAATGGTAATATGTTCTTTGTACTCTGGATTTTTTAGTATGAATAATGATATTATTCTTGAAACACAGATATCTTTCTTCTCAGTATACTGTATTTGTTTATATGATCTCTTATTAATTACGCATAGCTAAGGAAAGTGGGTCTACAATAAACATTACTAAATTTGCTTTATTGTGGCTGAGAGAGAAATGAGATGGAAAAAAAGGAGCCTGTGAAGGTAAGCAAAATATAAATATGCTTGCATTTAAAAACTAGGCAGTCTCATGCTAGTGCAGATCTGGAAGACACTGTAATCTGCTTACTTCCTTTTACAGATGAGGAAACTGAGGCTAAGAGGGGGGGCTGGCTGATGTCTCTGAAAGAGAGGCACATCTAGACCTAAAATCAACTTTTATTTTGCTGATTTAAAAAACCCAGACCAGAAAGCAGCTACTCCTTTCAACAGATTTTTTTTTTTTTTTTTTTTTTTT
>NW_003852484.1:7527689-7562908 GCF_000181295.1 Otolemur garnettii | reverse complement strand
CCCTACTCCTCTGAGCCACAGGCACACTCATCGACAGAATTTCTTTAAGTTCTCGTTTCACCATTGTGTTTTACATATAAAATCTAAATTCTACTTTCCCCTGTTCTGGTCCCTAAACTGTACCTGTGGACTTCCTCAGATCCTGCCAGCATCCTTACTCTATGATTTTCTCCCCTGTGTATTCCTGCTTAACCCTCTGAGGACATGGGTACATGTAGCAAATAAGTGTAAGAAGTGGCCAGCAAATGCAGATACCCCAGACCTGACACAGTAATCAATCATGTCTTGAATTCTAAGTGTAAAAATTAATAAATCCAAGGTAACATGAGATATAAAATCATATTTCAACAGGAGAAAAGAGATAAGAGGCCATTCTTTATATTTTATCCAAACAGTAAGACTTAGACAAACCTAACAAATTATTCAGAGATCTTTGCTCCACAGATTAGGAAGTCTACTAGAGAAAAAAATGAAACTCCATCCACACAACACCAACTTCACCTTACCCAACACATTTGTCTTGTACTCCAAGCACAACACAGAAGCATAAAATGGAGTGAATTATATAGACCATTAGAAAGCAGTTTGAAACAGACCACATAGAGATCACAAAGCTATCATCTGCTAGCATGGCAATGTCTGGGTGTCTGTGATGAATGCATTTGCAAATATTGCTGTGAAGTAATTTCCTTCCATTTCTAGAGTGCTCCAGATAAATTAGATTTCCCTCTAATCACATCTGCTGCCTGTGTATGAGAAAAGATGGTTCGTCTGCATAAGACACAGAATATGTACTTGGAGGGTAGAGGGCAAAGAGGCTTAGTGGAAAGTTACTTCATATAATCATAATGAGCCAGAGGACAACCAAATAAAAAGTCACAGATGCTTCCCAAGTAGACACTGCGCAAAATGACATCCAGACACTGCAGTGAGACAGTGAGTATTATAGGGCATGGAAGATGCGAGACTTTCACTGCGTTTTCTGCATCCCTCTTCTTCTATCCCTCATATAGTCAAGGATTCCTTAATGTTAACCTGGAAGATGCTCTTGCCAAACCACTCAAATTCACTTGGCATATACCATTTCAGAAAATGCCTACTATGTCCCACTGCAATCTTGCTGGACTCATCAACTGAGGGCTTTCTCTCTGCCGTCAGGTTTCAGCTACAAGTGTTAAGAAGTGAATGTCATTAGAAACTGCTCCTAGTCAATGGCAGACAGAAACTGGAAGCCAAAGACCCTGCCTCCTCTCATTTAGGCAAGAAGACTTCAAGACTGGCTTCTCACAATGTTGTAGTGTTTCCCAGTGGGAATGAGCCCTAGTGGTACAAAGTACTTCTGCTATTGATTTTCCTCTATGTCTGATCATACTTCCCCACTCCATTATCTGTTTTTTCCTGAAATTAACTCCCAAATACATTACCTGCAAATCTTGTTCCAAGTCTGCTGCAGGAGAAACCCAAGTCATGGCCTATTCAAAAAATATCCATGAAAAGAAATTTAAGCCACCAAAGTGGGGGAGGGAGAAAAGAAAGAAAGAAAGGAAAAAGGAAGGAAGAAGGAAGGAGCAAAAGCCAAGTCAAATAAATGTCACAAGTTCCATGTAAGTCCACACATTTTACTTAAATGAGAATGGTAAGGAGGGATAGAAACATGGAGGAAAGGGACAGGAAGATTATCAAAACAGATACAATACCTTATGAAACATTTATAGTAGAGACAATGAGGTTTCAATAATCTGGTAAGACTTGAAATCATTAGTACAGTATCTCAGAGTACAATTTCTATCCATGGTGATGATCTGGGTCACTAATCATTAAGAAGTAAGAATTATTGTACTCTAAGAATGCAAGAGGTGTGGTATATGCAGTAGCGCCTTCATAGTTGGACTCCCTACATTGATGATCTCCTTAAGTTAACTTCATTTTCACGGACTGGACATGCACCACATATACCTAATGGAAGATGGACCTCTATTTATTGACCACCTCTGTAAGTTGTACCTTGACCACTTGGACTATGACACACAACATTAATTTACCCTCAGCAACTTGACCAGTTGATTTCACTCAACACGAAGGGTTAGAAGGTGTGAGTTTTACCCCTATGTTGTATTTTTTCTTTAGTATGTTATTTTTTTCATATTTTATTAGTCCCACATGTTGTATTATCCCTAATGTCCTATTGTTTGTCACATATCAGGGAATATATTTTTCAACATGAAGGACTAGTCTGAATTAACAGGTACATCCTAAGGTTACTGAAAAAAATTATAGTTAATTAAGACACAATGACCCAAAGGCAAGAACTCAGAGAGATGACATTGAAGGAGCAGGTTAACCTTCTACTTTTTCTGGAAAGCAATAGCCAAAGAAAGACAGTGGAACATTTTGGTGTTGGCAAGACCAGTTAGCAACACTCAAAAATGAAAACATGAGTACTTGGAGAGATATGGTAAGAAAGGAGAGACCTATGGTGGAAAAGGAGGAAAATTTCCCTCTGTGAAGTCAATGAAGCCATATTAAGCTGATTCAAACAAATGAGAGCAGTTAATGCCTAAGTCTCCAGGTTGATTACCCAAGAAGTTGCTAAAAAAAATGCACAGGAATTCAGGGTGGCAGATTTCCCAAGTATCAACTGGTTGGGAAAATGAGATCTCCAGAAAAATCTTTGTGGTACATCCAATGATGTTCCAGTAGAAGTTGTGAAAGAATTCATCAAAAAGTTCCCAGACTTTGCCAGAGGCTTCAAAGATGATGACATCTATAATGTTAATGATTTAAGACTCTTTCAAGGCAATGTGTGATAGAAGCCTTATTACAGAGTGACAAATGTTAAGAGTGGAAAACTCCAATGTATGTTTCACAGTTCTGCCCTGCTCTAACTCAACCAAAGGGAAACTAAAGCCCTTGGTGGTTGGTAAATTAGCCATGTACATTCAAGAACCTGAAGCCTGAAGACCTCTTATCCCTTGGAGATCACATGGATGACTGGTACCCTATCTGAAGAGCAGGAAAGGGGTATTAACTGACAAACGAAGATATGGTCCATTCTACTTACAGTAGACAACTGTCCTAGCCATCCACAAGTGGATCATCTCACAAATATGACACTGAACTTTCTGCCTCCAAACATGACCTCAAAAATCCAACCTCTTGACCAAGGCATCATCAAAACATTTAAAATGCACTACTGAGCCTAGCTCCTGCAGTGAGTCATTACCAAAACTCAAACCTGTGGTCTGCCTATAGAAGCAACTTCATCTGCTGCATCACTTAGTGGTCTGGATGCTGTCCTCTGGATCAGTTTTGATTAGAATGAAGTTATAAAGAAAGTTAGATTAGTCACAACCCAAGAGCATGATGTTTTGGCCCTATCAGGTGGTCCATCTCCCATGGCAGAATCTGACGGAGATTTTGAAGTTTTTATTGCAATGGGTGATGAGGGGGCAACCTGTAATGAATCTGACCCAGAAGCAATTTTCCAAGCTATATTGACCAAAGTACAGACCAGTGTAAAAGTACATGAAGCAGCTGATGAAGTGGAAGCAGCTAGTGAGGGTGACACAGAAATTGCAGAGGCTCCAATACGAGAGGGTATCAGTGAGCTAATAATGCGGCTGAAGCTGTTTGCTGTGGAAAAATTACCAAGTATGCTGAGTGGTGTAGCCAGTGTTGAGATTGTTTTCTCCACTTATGTTTGTATAAAATGAGAATAACAAATACCCCAAGATTGACTTTTCTTCAAAGAGAGTGACTAAATCGTGAGAAAACAGTAAATACATTGATTTCATATGATACTGTATATATAATTTTACTCTATTTTGATTATGTATGATTTTATAGGATGTTCTCTAATAGAAGCTGTACAATACATGTGTGTATCAGTACAGTAGGCCTTGTTCCTTATGGTCACCACCCGTGTATGCTGACCAGTTTATTACACTCTCTTGGGTGGTCAAATTACAGAGGTTCGACTATAGTTTGTCAAATAGACATTAAAAGTAAAATGAATACTTCTTATTCACAAATTAAACTTTAATTTCCTAGAAAAGAAATTAACATATAATACACCACTTTCCTATGACTGCAGATCAAGTAAATAGTATAGTGAAGGTCTGGTATCACTTACCTGAGTTAATACAGTTCAGTAATTAAAACTTGGTTCAACACTCTCCAAGACAGAGTTATCAGTGAGATGGGCAAGGGGGAGCATGGAGGAAGTAACTGAGGGTTAGACACAATATTCCGCTATTATCTGAATAGAGTATATATGAAACTGATGTTTCATGATTTTCTTCAAATCACATCCCATCATTTCAGCATAAATATGTGTATGCTTGTATCTTTTGTTTTACGTATAGGCTCAGCTAGTCTAAAACATTAATAGAATAAGTTTAAGTAGTGACAATTGATGATTATCATGAAAGGACCCAGGCTATAAAAATATCTTCCCATTAATCAATGGTTGACACTTTGAATTCTCCCACTAGCAGCCTATATCTTTGTTTTAATCACTGTTGTGTTTCATCTTATGAGATAAAAACAAACCTGCAGGGAAATATCACTCCAGGTCACTCACATCTTAATGTGCAGAAATAGTATTGAAAGCTTTGTTGCAGAAATTAGGGCTACAAAAACGATGATACAATGATGAGAATTTTTGAAAAATAATTTTTAAAATGGTGTTTTTCCATGAAAAAGTCTAAACCCACACTAGACTAGATGATTGTGGCTAAAAATCACAAGTATGGATGCAGAGGCTCTTTTGATTAAAATAAGACATTATTTTAAAACAAACAATTCATCCAAGTACAGAACCTGGAAAAAGCCTTAAAAAATGTTATATGCCCATTTTTGTGAACAAAAATACTATAATCTCCTTCTACTGTGTTTAGCTGTGTGTCTTCACCTTTTTCTTTTTTTGCTCAATTTCTCTGTCACTGTCCAGTTCCATTTCCCAAACCTATATTCTAGAAACTGTTCTATGCAGATCTTCTTCCAGCAGTTCTTCAGAGCTTGTCCTATAATAGCTGACCTTCTTCCTTCTGTGACTATGACCTCTACGCACAGGAAAATGTCTGATGCCACTATATATGACTGGCCTAGGCAGACAGATGGCCTGGAATATTTCCAACAACCTAGCACAGCAAAAAAAAAAAAAGAAAGAAAGAAAGAAAATCAGTCCTATAAGATCAAATGGTGTTATGGCAATACTGAGCTCAAGATGCACTGTAAATTTCAGGGGGTCCATCCTGATCTTCATTTTTGCAGCAGTAAGCTCTATATTCCTGATCGAACTTGTATTTTCTAGGGAAAGATTATTAAATAAATCAACTCAAGTATTTTTGAAGTACGTATGTCTGCTCTGTGCCAAATACTATGTCTGTCAAAGATAGAATAATGAACAAGTTACAATTTCTGCCTCTAATATATAAAGGATCCCTCCCCTCATACAATACTATAAAATCAGGAGTGAGTGGCTGGTCCCCATGGCTAGGGAGGACACTGTCACCTGACTCACAGCACTTCCTTTGCAGTTCACATCATAGCTTTTCGACTACCATATTAGTGATGTGAGCTGCTTGCCAGTCAGTCGGAGTGTTTTCTGACTTGTTTCTACAAACTCTAACCTGATAGACTGGAACTCCTGCCAATAACTTACTAAGAAAGAAAAAAAGTGAGACCTGTCTGTGCTCTTTTTAATTAGCTCAGACATCTGGCAACCAGAGACCCTGACACATAAAAGATAAAATAAAGTCTTATTTTACATACTGCAGGAAGTTAAGTCTGGAACACTGACCAGCTCCTGTTAGGGTGGGGGGCGGGAGGGCTATATTAAGGGTACCAAGAAGCAACTCGGCTTGTGGGTCCTATTTAAATTCCTGTGTGCGTCTCCCATCAACGTGCATGAATTTGAACTGAGGCCAAAGGCCCAAAGCTGGGCAGGCTGACAGCAGTCTGACCACCGTTCCGTCTCCTGGTTATTTTGGCAGTTCTTTCTTCTTCAGGTGTGACAAACAATGTTCCCGAGGGGCCTTGGTAGAGATCCAGGTTGTGTTCTTTGTGTGTGTTGAAGGGAGTAACAGAGTTTCTGGTAAAACAGTGAGGGAGCACGCTTTCATAACACTCTGATTTTTATCTGTAATTTTTATTAGTCCAAAATTTTCTCATTTGTCAAGGCAATGAATGGATTGGATATTGCACAAATGGACCCCTGCAGGGTCTAACTCTGACCACCCATGTAGATCTATTTATCCCTCACCAGCCCTGAGACTAAGTGAAATTCTTCAAACCAGGCTCAAACTTAGAATGGGTGAGTGGCAGGAGAGGTGTCTTCTTTTTTCCCCGTAATTCAAAGACTCAGGAGGAAAAGGTGTGATTGAGAATGACTACACTAGATGGTATTGAGACTAGAAATAAACAGAGGGCACATTTCACCTCAAAGAAGATATTTTAAGACAAAATATGGGAAGATCAAACAAATACTTACAAAAATATTGATGGAAGATTTTAATACCAAGCTAAGAAAGTGAGTCACACACATATGTATTCTCAAATGGCGGATACAGTGCAGTAGCTGTTCATGGGGACAGTGAAGTATCCTGACGGGTTTATGGCACTGAGCTGGACTTTTGGAAAGAGGTCAGGACAGATGAAGCCATGAAGAGGCAAAGTGCATTTCAGGTGGGTTGAATATACCAAACAAAATTCAGTCACCATTGAGGCCATTCGCAAAATAAGCTGGAAATTTTAGATAAGCTTATTTGTGGCTTGTCTTTCATTTCTTAAAGTCTCACCAGCCTTCCCTAGAGATTACAGTTGTCGCAGGGTCCTCTCCACCAGAGCATCCTCAGAGCTGCCCCTGACTCCGCCTCCCACGCCACCTCCTCCTCATCACACAGAATCACCTGCCTGTTCCCTGGGCGACAAGAAGGATGGCTGAGACGTCACCCACAACAAGCCAAATCCACAGTTTGGGAAATCCGTCGCTAACGCTGACTTCCTGCCCCGCCATTTGACTGTGTGAGTGATTAATGGGAGTCTCGTGACAGTTTTGTTACATGTTTCTTCTTCTTCTTTTTTTCTTTAACTTTAATAAAAATGGGATTACCCATTCTCATCATGCTGGGTTTGAAAAGGTAGTCAAGTAGACCACAAAAGGAAAAAAAATGTGCCATGGATCTTGAGAGAAGAAGGAAAGCAGAATAACCTCCATCATTTACTTTGCTATGACTTTTCTTTAAGATGGCTGAGCAGAGGGGGCTCCTCTTGCTTTGTCTGACTGACACCCTTCATTTTGGGCCTGTATACCGTTACCAAATGCCACAGTGGATCAGCCTTCTTGTCTATGAAATGAGGCTAATAATACAGATGTAGCCCAGAGCAAAGCTGCAAGGATTAATTAATAAAACATGATTGCTAAGCCCACTGCAAGCATGGTACGAAGCTACTTGGTTAGAAAGTAATAAAGTGAGGCCTCCAAAGCCCTGGGTGGCTGTGCTGCAGGCTGCGTCTCCCCACTCCTCCTCCTGAGCATTCAGCTCAGCACAGCCTTCCTTGTGCCCTCAGCATGGAAATCCTTCCCAAATCCCAGACCCAGGAGTGCCTCCCATCAGAGGCTTAATATGTCACATGCTTCTCTGTGCTGCCACCTGCATGGGCACCTGCTATTTCTCAGGGTTCAGGCTCATCTCAGTTGCTAGCTTTTGATCTTGTTCACATTGATATCTCTCTTTCTAATGATCTCAGCAGAGAAAATGTTCTTCCTACTATAAAGAGAATTCTCCAATTACCCTCCTCACCTAGTGAGTGACAGGCTTGCTACTGTTTCTCTCCCATCTTCTCTCTTCCCTACCCTCCCTCCCTCCCTCTGCGCTACCCCTGTCTGTCTCTCTCCTGCATACACACACATGTGTACATACTGAGATTATAATAAATACCGAATACTATAAAAAGGTGAAAATATCTTCCTTAGAAAGTAGATTCTGAGACCAATGAGTACAAAATACTCATTCATTTAGCTCAATTCAAAATTACAATTAAAAAATATTCAGCCTGCAGATATTTCCAAAAAGTGCTGTGCTGGCCATTATGCTGTAAAAGTTAACAGGCTCGGTCGCTTGCACTGAAGGTTTACAGGGATGGGTAAGTGAGCAGGGCCATGGTGCTTTCAAAGAGCTATAAACAGGGAGAAGAAAAAAAACAGATTTTTATTGGAGGAAAGGAAAGAAAGATGGAAAGAAGATGGAAGGAAAAAACTTCCCATCTAGAGGGAGACTGGTATAATCCCATCAGAATGTTAAACGCTTCCTTATAAATTACTTAATTTCAATTCCATATTTTCTTTATGGAGCGACAGAATTTTTCCATTTATGTATGTTAAAACTGAGCTCAAACTAAGTAATTTTCCCCAATTGTCAGTGTCAATGATAGAGCCTGAGGTCAAGAAGCCTCCAGCATGATGTAATTAAATTGCACATTACATTTATACACACACACTCACCATTCACAACATAAAATCTGGGACCCTGTTGGAAGTCCCAAGCATACAGCTTACTTACTCCTCCGAGCTATGCAAGAAATGCAACGTTATAAAAAACTACCATAGACAGTACAAGTCTTGGAGTGGATTGCTGTGAATATCACACCTTTCTATTGTCAGCATTATGTTCACCCAGGCAGGCAGTTGCAGTTACTAAATGGTCACTTGGAAACATGTTTAAAGAAAACCATGACATGCGGTAGGGTCCCTACCTTTCTAAGACATATCAGAACAAGTGGTTTAGTAGAGCAGTGCCCATGGGTCAACAAGAAAAGCAAGCAACAAACACTCAATGAAAAACCATGACCCATCACTGACAGTAGCTAAATGTCACAGTTCTGGAAGACGATGAAACGAAAACATATCACAGGAATCAGTACAAAATGGACAATTTAGAAGGTAGGATTCAATATGAAAGACAACCAATGATACACCTGTTTTTAAGTATTGTTTAGTTAGCTTTATTTTCCATTAAATATCAAATCAGCAGCCTACTATCTATTTAAGAGCAGACAGGGCATCTGACGTTCCTGCCAGCTGAGATTTTTCCCTACGGGTTTAATGGGTTTGTATAATATTTGTACGAAGTAATATTATCATTATCATAAATGTTTTCTAATTATTTCTTGGGATTAATGAAAGTATGTTGTATTATTGATGGATTAAGTACAATATTTATGAAACACTGATAGGATTAAAGAGAAATAAATATGTATATCTTTCCGCATGTGTAAATAATAAATATTAATTCCCATCATCAATTTTGTGCAAAGTGGTTTAGATATATAATATTTCTAGTACACAATAATAACTTACTAATTATTTCAGTTATCTCTTAGGGATTTGGCGGTTCATTTATCTGTAAATTCAAATACTTGTAAAGTCTCTGAGGACAGCAGGAAGGGGAAGGATCTGGAAAATGGACCAAAGAAAGAGTAAAAGTGTGTTGGGTTTTTAGAAAATATGCAAAATGTCTACAATAAAATTCCAAAGGGATTTCAAAGTGAAGGAACATAAACTTCCATCAAGGAAGAGTAAAAGTAAGTCCCATACGGAGCAGTAAATACACATAACACTCATTCTGTGCACGTCATGCAGTGGTTGGTTAAGACTCATGCACATTATTTATGTTGTAGGGCCTTTTTGGTACCATTCTTCCGATTTTTGACTTATGTATGTTTTTATTCTCTGTCCCATCTGGTTGTGCAAGCTCCCTGCGGACAGGGATCAAGCGTCTAAATGAGGGAAGATCTGGCCTGGAATTTCGATTCTGCCCCTGCCTGGCTGAGGGACGTCAGGAGAGAATAAAGTGGGCATCATTAGCTCATTCTCTTGCCATCATTTTCAAAAACTAGGTCAATCCTTTACTGCAACCATGAACTTGGCTTTGATAAAAATGCAAAGCAATTTCTCCTCCAAAACTACAAGCTACAATTCATTCTGAGGCTAAGATATGAACCATTCAAGAAACATATGTTTGCTGATGAGGTCTTAAAGAAATTACATCAGTGAACTGATGGAAGTCACTTAAGCAAATAGATTCATAAGAGACTAGTGAAGTGATGATACAGTTTTAAATTGCAAAACTGTCTTCAGTAGGCAGAGAAAGTTGTTTTTCTTTTGGATACATTTATTTCAAGTTAAGGGATAATGGTTCAGGAACTGAAAAGACAGAAAAGTTCTTGTCTTTCTATCCTAGTCGATGAATAAAGAAGAATCTGAGTAGCATAACCTTTTGAATTTCTCATTTGATTAACTTGATCAATTTAATTTCTGTTTTTAAATAAGCCTATTTCTAACATACTATCCCCTTTTCCTATGGGCAAAGCTATTGTCAATAAATCTCATGGTTCATTATCCTAGTCCTAATAGATTTGTTAAAAATGGAATAATGTCTAATAAAGAGAAACTGTTTACAAAATAAGAATGTGAAGTTTTAGCCTTAGTTTTTAGCTGGTTTTTGCCATAAAGTCAGCCAGACAGTGTGGACTTTTCTAAACTATTCCAGGGTGACAGATTGCTGTATAATGACATGCACAGATGTTCTGAGTACAAGAGGCATCTCTGGGTCACCCCAAAAGTCTGAACCTTCACCCCAGGCTTCTCTAAGGTACAGGCAGCATTTTCAACCTTCACCTGTCCCAGTGGATCCAGTACGGCCCATGCTTAGCAAAGCATCTGCTCTTACCATATTGTACCAGAGCTAACTTCACAAAAATTGATATATTGCCAAAACAACATGACAATAAATACTGTCTATTAATGTCAATGATTTCTAAAAGCTTACCTAAGCAAGAAATGACAGCATAGTATATATTTTTTAATCACTTATGCTTTCTGCAATTTCTTGGAAATAGTTCAGGTCAGTGCCATAGTTCTTTAAGCAATTTTAGGTCCTGTATGTATTTCTGATCTCATTCAGACCGGGAAAGTTATTTCTAATCAGCTTTCTTCTGTTCCATGGCCACTCAAGTTGAGAATAAAGGCACTATCCAAGCACACGGGATTCCTGGTTAACTGGTGCCCAGGCAACAGGAGTAATGAAAACGGGCACAAATCAAGTTCGAGAGGCAGGCAGAAAATGGAACAGTCTGGCTGCAAAGGACAGTGAAATGATCTGTGCTAATCTCGTGTAACTTGCCTTTTGGAAACTGTATTTATCACCAGAGTCAACCTATAAATGTATGATGATTGGTTAAATGTGGAAAATGATAGTTAGACTTTTATTCACAATAGCCAAAATATGAAATAAACCTCAGTATCCATAGACAGATGGAAGGGTAAAGAAAATGATTCATACATGTATATATATATACGTGCATGTGTGTATGTGTACATAACACAAAGAGATCGAGATCTACACACACATATACTCACACTTCCATGGAATATTAATGATCCTCAAAGGGGAAAAATTCTGTCAGTGTGAATGAACCTGGAAGTCTATGCTAAATGAAATTTAAAACAGCACAGAAAGACAATACTGGATGATTCCTCTCATATGTGGAATCTATGCAGTGGCTCACAACTGTAATCCCGTCATTTCTCAGGACTGAGGGATGATTGCGGAGGCCAGGAATTTGAGAAAAGCCTAGTCAACATAGTCAGACTCTCACTCTACAAAGAACTTTAAAAATTAGGGTAGAGTGATGCACGTCCATATAGTTTCAGCTACTGGGGAGGCTGAGGCAGGAGGATAACTTGGGCTTTGATGTTTGAGGTTGCTGTGAGCGATAATAATGCCGTCGCACTCCAGCCTGAGAGATGGGGTGAAATCTTATCTCAAAAACATTTTTTTGTTGTTGTTTTTGTTTTTAATACATAGAAGAAGAGAGAAGAATGGTGGTTGCCAGCATTGATGATGGACAGGACATGGGGTTTGGGGAAATGGGAAATGTTCAAAACTTATAAATTTTCAGCTATAAAATTAATAATTTATGAAGATCTAGTAAATAGCACAATGACTATCATTAATAATACAGTAATTTTACAATATAAAACTATACTATAATACTATATTGAAATTCATTAAATGAGTAGATCTTAAATTTACTCATCATAGAAAAGACATTAACCGTATGAGGGGGTGGACATGATAATTACCTTCTTTGTGGCCATAATTTCACAATGTGTATGTATATCAAACACCACATTGTACATTGTAAGTACATGCCACGTTTATTTGACAATTAGAACTCATTAAAGCTGGAAAAATACTTGAACGACACTTAACCAAATATTAAGAAAAAGGAAGCACAAACTATAGGCCAAGTCATTTGTTCCTCAAATTTAATGAAATCTTACCTGCCTAAAAGTACAACTTAGCTTTACTGCGATCATCACTAGAAAAAGGATGTGATCCTATAAATAAATTGCTATCAAGATTTGTGAATGACTTTGTAAGTATGCTCTTACATTAAAATAAACAGAAAAAATACCAGTATAGCTTCACAACAGTGATTCTCTCAGTGTGGTTCACAACACAGCAGCACTCGCCTCATCTGAGAAAGGGTTAGAAATACTGATTATTTTAATCCCATCTTATTATTTAATCCACAACACTAGAAGTGGAGCCCAGCTGCCTGTGTTTTACCAAGAAGCACTGCAGAGGAACTTGTGTCCCTAAATTCTACTCAGAGGCATCTCCTTTCCAGGCTATTTCCATACAGAAATTAATTTATAGTTCACTGGAAAATTGAGGAAAGTATAGTATGTTCATACCTGTTTATTAATATATTTCAGTTCTCTACTACATTGCTTAGAAATGTTATTGGTATTAATATTTAGGTTGCCAGCTGAGTTGGAGTGTTTTCATTATAAGGGCAGCCCAATATTTTAAATAATAATATAAGGCAGACACGTTCATGTTTCTATGCTACTAAGCCACAGCCAGTATATGTTGGTTTTCACATGTCTATCAGGTTTTACACCAAAGACAAGAATGAAAAGTAATGTCACTATTTTGCAATATCAGATTAACTATCTGGGAATATGGAGGGTCTGGTGTGACTTGAGAATGAAATCGGGAGTCATTGTTTTTATAAGTCTCCAGTGGAGTTGAGGTAGAGAACTGCAAGGAAGAATAATGTTCTCCTTCCTCTTGGGGGTTTTAATTTGTCTAAGCAGCTGAAAACTAGTGTAGAGACCTTCTGACACTTTCACTTTCCTTCCCATCTTTCTCTTCTAATTGCCCTTGGCCACATGAATGACCACTCTTGGAGGGGTCATAAAAATCCCAGCCCATCCAAGAATGAATGATTCCCAAGTCATAGATAACTATGGTCCGAATTTCACAGTGCTGGAGCAGAAAATTGGAAAAGGTTGAAAGTATAGAATGAAACGGGCTCATTCAAAGGCTGACAGCCAGCAAAGAGCAGAGAAGAGGCAATCAGGGAAGAGCCACTCAGATTGGGAAGGAAGAAAGGAGAGAAATAGCAAGCAATAACAAGGCAGTCATCATTGGTGAGGTAAAGAGCCAAGAGAAATAAAAAATGGGTAAGACCAGGGTTCATCAGGGAGAGAGAAATCCATGGCACTTCCTTTTATTCTTGCTGCAAGTTCTGCTCTCAAGATTTTAAGTTGAGGTCATTTACAAGACACCAGCAAATTAATGAATATATACTTTTAGTCATGCACTGAACTTTATGATTCACTGTACTACTTGGTATGCAGTACTTGGCTGCTTTATAACCTTGACTTTCAGAATACCAATGTTTACCTTAAAGTAACTCATTTTGCTCATATCACCTTTCTTTGTCCTCCTACCCAGGCAAGACATGCCAGATACTATCTTGTGACTTCTGGCCTGTAGAGAAAGCCATGTGCTTTGCACTTCATCACGTTCTAAGTTGCAAAAGTGACGAATCCCAGTGGAACTGGTCCCTCCTTCCTTTGTGTGTCATGGACATGAGAGTGAGTAGCCAAGGTTGGGCCTGCTTAAGCCTCAGTTTAAACAGTCAAATCACAAGCAATAGATCGAATATTCAGTGGTCAATCTCATTTGGTTAGCTAAATGACTAAAACAATGCTCATTTAATTATAAGTCATTAAGGCCATGAAATCGGATCATCTATTCTCAAAGTGATAGATGGGCTTTATGATTTTTCCAAGTGAATTTAAAAACAAACAGTTAAAAATTAAAGGAAAGTAAAATTTACCGTCCTAAGTATTTCAAAGCGTATAGTTTAAAACAATTTTTTTAACTTTTTAAAAAGTTAGAGCATGTAGACCTGATTCATTTCTGAGTCATTAAAATTGACTATAATCACAGACATGAAAAGGCCTTTATAGGTCCAAATCCAAAAAGACACAAAGATTCATAAATGTTAAGCAATCTGCCCAAAGATCCTTTGCTTAGTGACAAAATTAAAACTGGACCCAAGGCAAAGAGACAAAGATTTGGAGATGTTAAGCAATTGGCACAAAGGTCACATACTTAGTAACAAAATCAAAACTGGACACAATGGTCATTCTCAGTCCACTTTTTTTCCTTTCTATTTTTGCCAACCTGAGTCAGGAGAGTGCAAAATGAAGATATATGACAATTATCTGATAAATTTGATGGATGTGTACAGACAAACAAGAATAATTACGGCCAGAAAATCCAATTGAGGTCCTCAATTATCTAGATTGACTGTCTACATTGACCAAATAAACTGGATAATGGCCAAAAATGCACTCTACATTGTGTTTTGCTCTTGAAGCCCGAGAAGCACTTCATTATGCTTTTGTGATTAATAGGACCATCCACACCACTAAGATGACTGTGAAGTACAAGTTTAAAAACTAAATGGATGCATCTTCCACCAATGTACCCACTTTGAAAGTTATCCCAAATCTCTCTTGTTTATTGGTAAGTCAAATGAAAATACTATAAGAACTGAATACACACAAGATATAAAATTTCTCTGAAGACAGCAATCACACTGCTTCTGCCTGAATTCTTTGTTTCATCAAGACTATTATTCCTCCAAATGAATCAACTATAATTATGCCCAAGTTGTAAGATGAAAAGATTACAAAGGCCTTATACTAAAAGCCTGAGTAAATCTGGGTCATTCTTGCCTTCCTTCTGAAATTGATATAGGTCTTAGATATGAACTTAAGCGAACCATCACACTTAGGATGTTGATGGTAGATGGGAAACAGAGGAGGAAAGGAGCTTTCAAAAAATCTTTCCAAAAACTCTTCTCAAAGAGTTCATGTTTTAAGCAGAACATGTTTTAAATAAGAACATTACTTCTTGAGAGGGGTTTTCCTGTGCAAACTTTCAAAAAGAAAAAATATATATATTTCAAAAATAAACTTTGACTTTAAAAGTAATGTGGTTCAGAACTTTCTTTCACAACTTCAGCAATACCAGTGACTGTATATCATGATTAGAGGCTGAGAATAGAACCTTGGGGAAAGATGAAGCAAAAAGCACGATATGGTTTGATACAGTGGAGTCCCTATTGGTCTGAGAATTATAAAACTGGGCTTTAATTCTCCATTTGGCAAGAACCATCTTGATTACACTGGACAGTTCATCTTCTCTCTGGACTTTAGTTCTCCTATCTCTACAATGGGCAGATTGAACTGGTTGAGTTTCCAATTTTACCTCTCTATGACTTTAAGCCAGGGATCAGCAACTAAGACCATGGGCCATATATAGATCACCACCTGTTTTTATAAATGAAGTTTGATCAGAATGCAGCCATGCTTATTCATTTACATATAGTCTTGGGCTGCTTTCATGCTACAAAGCAGAATTGTGTAGCTGTAACACATTATATGGTCTACAAAGCCTAAAATATTTGCTATCTGGCTCTTTTCAGAAAAGTTTTCTAACCTTTGCTCTAAGTCATTGATAATGCTTCTAAGAAAAGATAGCACCTTGGTATCACCGATAACCCCAAATCCTTATTTTAATAGATTATAACAATGTCACAGGGCAAATTTTCACTTGTCTTATGCTAAAGGCCATCCTAAGTAATGCATCCTGGGTGATTATAACGTCATGATACTTTTGTAGTCATTCTGGCTATCATGGATGCACTTGTCTTTCACTATAACATCCACATAGAAATGATGGTAATTAACGGCATTGTCTAGAGGCTTTGCTGAACGTTGGTAGAGTTGATGAAGGTGATTAAAACGCTATTAAAACTGGCCAGTCCCCAGTCTTAGGGTCCAGTAGAAGCCCTCCCACAACTAAGAAAGGAAGATGAGTCAAGTCATTGATAACAGATGGGAGGAAAAGTTGTTGAACCTCTATAAAAGTGAAGAGGAAAAAAGAGAGCTTATCTAAAACAGAAGGAGGGTAACTGACACAACTTTAATCTTCTTGAGGAGCGGAATTTCTATTGAAGCTGAAAATCTATATCCAAATGAGTAGGTATAGAATTGGCTCAGACTCTGAAATTATAAATATGCTTTAAAATTCAACTGACACAAGAGAAGAAAACTCATATATGCTCCTATTATCCAATCGAATTTATGACATATCCTCGCTTTTAAGGGGAAGGCCTCTCATAGCCAAGGAAAGAGAGGGCCTCTGTGGAGGCTTATGTGAATGTCAGACATTTCTGCCATGCAAAGATTCACCCAGCTCATCATATGTGGATCTACCAGAGGTCACTTTCTAAACAATCTTTCTGATCTGCTCCTTGCCACCAAAGACCCTGAGCCCTAAGCAACTTTTTTCCTTGGAATATTCGACATGCTAATATGAATATTCAAGAACCAAATTTTCACTAAAAATTATTATTTATAGATTTTTTAAAGGAGTTTTGCAGAAGCCACATTCAGCCTTAAAAAATACATCCTTGCTGGTGTTTTCAGAGCCAACATGATAGAGTTTAATAAAATCAGAATGTGGGGTTGATCAGCCCTTGATTTAGAACTGTTGCTCTGCCATTTCCTTATCAGTAAGTTACCCTTTGTGAACCTCAGCTCTAATCAATTAAATGACACCAAAAAGTTCTTTCTTCAAAGAGTATTTAAATCTTTTCAAATAGTATGCAGCTGTATCAAAAAATATCTAGTGCCATCTTTTGAGTTCTCACTAGTAACCAAGTGCATATCACACATATTAGCTCATTTAACCCTCAAAAGAACTTTTTTGTAGAAAGAAGCATTAATGTCATTTTATGGGAAAAAAATTAAAGCCTGGAAAATTTAAAAGATTTGACAACTGGCACACAGCTCATAAGTGGTGGAACAGAAATTTGAATCTGGGCCTTTTTGAACCTGAACCTATGTGCTTTTCCCAAATCTATTTTGTCTCCCATAGATGGCTTTCTCTGTATGCCAAGATCTCCTCTAGCTCCTGAGCTAGAGTAGTAACTAGGGCATAGGGATATAAAACACCTCAGCCTCACCATTCAGTATTGGCTGACCCTGATTAAATCCAAAGATTATGCTCCAGGGCTGGCCTTTACTCATTGATCCCAGCACTCTTTGACTGCTACAAGCTTTGGTCAAGGGAACAGGACATTAACTTTGCTTGCTATTTGCTTTGGAGATTTGTCCTTAAAAATTTAGTCTACTTATCTGGTGTCTATCTCATCTACGTAATTCCTGCTATTTATCATTCTTCCCTCAATACTAGAATACTGGGGCACATATCAGCATCTCTCAGGCCACTGACAAAGTCTGGCCATAACTAGAACTCCCAAAGCAGTGATGCCATCTCCATGGATGAGCTGCTTCCTGTGGCTCCCATGGCTGATCATATTTAGGGCTCAGATGGCAGTGCCTACAGAGATCATGCCCATTTTCTCTTAAGTGTTAAGTTTGGCATGCCCACTGAATGCCTTAGATGGTACCAGACTCAGTGAACAATCTTCTCACTGTCTTTCCATCTCCCCAGCTATGCTGCCCACTTGCCTAAAATGCCTCTCTCCAGTATCTGTGCAAAGTCTGCAGTGATCACTCAGGAGCTGGGCTACCTACAGAAAGTGGAAACAAAGATAACAGGAAACTGTGACCTCAGTGTCTTAAAAGGTACGAGTAACTATGTCATAGCCAAGGAGTTTTCCCACATTTGGTCGGGGCAGGCACTCACTCCAAAACCAAACTCCTCTGGGACTCAGGCCCAGGCTGCTGAATGCATATGACTAAAGTGAGAACTGGAAGGCAGGGAGGGAAGAACTGCTGAGTCTGGACCTTTAACAGATCTTGATTTTACATAAGTGCTCTGTTATTTGTCAAAGGGGCTGTTTTCTCTGGTTAAACTGAAATGGGATATGAACAATCGTTGCTTAGAAAATGCGCATGTTTCCCCTAAAAAGCATATTTCAAAACTTCATTCCAGGAAGTTCCTTTATAACTTGGTGTAATTTGCTGCAGTTCAACATAAATGTTCTAAACTCTCACAGGAAGTACGCAAAGAAGATGCTGTAAATTAAGGAAGAATTGAGAAGAAAGATGAAGGAGTTCTGTCTTTCAATACTCTAATTCTCTTACGCTATTTATCAACTTCTACCCTGCTGCTAGAGCCATTTGAAATCATCTCTCACTTATTACACTGTTAGCTCCTTGAGTATAAAATCCACGTTAGATACATTTCTTTTTTTCCCCCAGCACCTAGTGCAATGTCTAATACCTAGTTGTTTTGAAATAAAAATTATGAATATGTCAGAGATTCTCAATGCTCATTAGATCTGTGTTTACATGGCATGAAGGAGTGGCTATCCATCGGGGTCCTACAATCCCAAGTGTATTCCCAATCAATTTCTATTTTGGTAAGCCACTGAAATGTGTCTATTTGCTATATAGCAGCTGGAGCAAACCTAATACAATAGATAATGCAATTGATTAACTGATAGCTGAATAACATGAATATCTGATATTAATGGTTGAGTTCTGATGATTTAGGTAAAAGCATGGAGACACATTCAGGTCTATCATGAAATTAATGAAGGTCAAGTTTCAGTGAAGGCACTAGCAGAACTCCCTGTCAGGAGTTTGGGGAAATACCCTACAAACATGTTCAGTTTTTGAAAATACTTCCAAGGTAATTTTTTGTATTTATTTTCTGAGGAGCAGGTAGTACAATTATAAAGCCCTCACAGTCTATGAAAACTTACTGTGTCCCTAGTTCAAGATAAAAAGGCATGGTGGTACATAATGCATGAAATATAAAATTTGTATTTGCAATGCACAGAAAGTCGATCTCTTCCATTGAAGTTGACTCTTTTATTAATAAAAATGTCACACAATTTAAAGTAGCCTGCAATTTATTGTCACATTTTCTCTCATTATTTTTTTCTATGATGGCTTATGCAGAAAGAATTGCCTCATTAATAACTTTGAGCAATTGCTATTCCAAGATGTTGATTATTTTTCTCTTTTGCATTTGACAAAGCTTAGAAATGGGAAAAAAATACCTTTTTTGTAGTAGTGTTAGGTTATTCTTTATAATGAGTCAACTGTGGGAGTTTTAAATGTTTCCAGTAAATTTATCTTTAGGCACAGAGTTACCTTGCATGATATCCAAATTAAGTCCACACATACACACACACACGCGCGAGTTGATAGAATGCTTAGGAAAGTAAGAGAAAAAATAATGAATCAAACATCTTGTTTGATTAAGTCCAGGTTTTACATATTTGATATTTTGGTGAATGATATTCTAGCCAGAAGAGAGACATGGCTTAGAAATTAAATATTATAATTCATGCCTTAGGGATGACTTTGTATTTTGAAAGTAGTAATATACAATGGACAATTTCACCTGAGTCTTCAGTTCTAAACATTTGTGTTTGCTATATTGATAAGCTTACCTTACCAAAACTTTTAGGTCTGCTATTATTCAATTTGATTTGCTTCTTCCTTTATCTTTACCTAGCTCTTAAAAACAATTGATGAATAGGAAAAAAAAATCTCACCTATTTATACATAGCTTTTAGTGATTTGT
The DNA here is from genome assembly GCF_000181295.1 of Otolemur garnettii. NCBI lineage: Eukaryota > Metazoa > Chordata > Mammalia > Primates > Galagidae > Otolemur > Otolemur garnettii. The sequence continues at coordinate 7,542,962 of NW_003852484.1, read as the reverse complement.
TAGCATTTCATCAAATACCGTTTTCTGATATCAGAATAAAAGAAATATTGCTCTCCAGGAACAAAATTAATCTTAGAATTTTTAGAAACAACATTCTCACTATAGCTAATGATTCATAACAAAAAACAAATCAAGGAATTAAAGAATGCTGGGTGCTTATAAGACACCATGCAACTGGTTAAATGTACATAATAAAAGTTGAAGATACCATTATTATTTCTGAACTAAAAACATTCTCATAAAAACTCAAAGTATTCATAGACAGAGTTCACATTTTAATGAGGGGCATTTTTTTTCAGGAATCACAGACTGGTGTTGTGTTATCCATACAGAAGTAATATTAGGGCAGCTATAACTGGTTGTTATCTCAAAGCACTCACTTTAACAGCTGAACACGTTAAAACTTGACATCGAGGAAACCACATTTACTAAGCTCTATTTCCAAGAAATTCCAAATAATCTATTATAGAATAAATAACTTAAATCTCTACAAGGTGTTAGGTGCTTATGCCTACAAAGGTGCATCTTTATTATGACATCAGCACTATTTTCCATAGGAACAGAAAATACTGTATTCCTTCTCTAATGTGGACCTCCTCTTTAGCATAGGGCTTTCCCAGTCATTTTATTTATTTGATAATCAACTTTAATCTCAATGATATTTCTTAACTCTCTTGAAGACATTATGACATAAATCTTCCTAAGTTTATTGGCAGTTATCAGATAAATCATTTGATAAAAATCTCAAATGTAATTTATATTTTTATTTCTTAATTTTCATTAAATCACAACTGTATACATTTATGGAGTCCAATGTAATGATTTGATATATAATGTGGAATGCTTAAATCAAACTGATTAACCATTGCCTCACTTATTTTTGTGGTAAGGTATTTATAAAATACCATTGGTTGTTTGAAATGTACCCTTGCATTGTACACGTTAGGTGAGATGCCACCAAATACCCTCCCTCCATTCATTCTACCCCATCTTCTACCCTCCCCCTTCTCTCCCCTTCTTTCTGGACTATATTTGTGTTTTATCATTCCTATGAATATGTAAGTGATTACATATTGGTTTCATAATAGTATTGAGTACACTGTATTCTTTTTCATTCTTGAGATACTTACTGAGAAGAATATATTCCATCTGCATCCAGGTAGACATAAAAGATGTAAAGTCTTCCTCTTGTTTATGGCTGCATAGTATTCCATGGTTTACATATACCACAGTTTTTTTTTTTTAATTAAATCATAGCAGTATACATTAATACTATCATGGGGTACAGTGTACTGTTTCTATATACAATTTGAAATACTTTCATCCAACTGGTTAACATAGGCTTCATGTCTTTTTCTTAGTTATTATGTTAGACATGTATATTCTACATTCAGAGATTCACATGTACCCTTATAGGATGAACCATAGGCGTGATCCCACCAATCACCCTCCCCCTTCCTCTGCCCTTCTTCTCCCCTCTCCCCATATTCCTGGGCTAAAATTGGGTTATAGCTTTCCTATGAAAGCTATAAATTAGTTTCATAGTAGGGCTGAGTACATTGGAGGAAGCCCAAGTGCCCATCAACCCATGAATGGATCAATAAATTGTGGTATGTATACACCATGGAATACTATGCAGTCATTAAGAAAGATGGAGACTTTACCTCCTTCATGTTTACATGGATGGAGCTGGAAAATACTCTTCTTAGCAAAGTATACCACAGTTTTTTAATCCATTCATGGGTTGATGGGCAATTGAGCTGCTTCCATGACTTAATGATTATGAATTGGGGGGCAATAAACATTCTGGTGCAAATGCCTTTGTCGTAAAATGACTTTTGTTCATCTGGGTAGATACCTAGTAATGAAATTTCAGGATCAAATGGTAGGTCAACATTTAGTTCCTTAAGAATTCTCCATACTTCTTTCCAAAAAGGCTGTATTAGTTTTCAGTCCCACCAGCAATGTAGAAGTGTTCCTTTCTCTTCACAGCCATGCCAACATCTGCAGTTTTGAGATTTTTGATGTGGGCTAATCTTACTGAGGTTAGATGATATCTCAAAGTGGTTTTGGTTTGCATTTCTCTGATGATTAAAGATGCACTTTTATCATGTGTTTGTGGCCATTTGCCTGTCATCTTCAGAGAAGTTTCTGTTCAAGACTCTTGCCCTCAAAGAAAGGGAGTTGTTCAAATGTAATTTAATAATATGTCTTAAAAGTTAACAGAAGCAGTTTGCTGAACATTAACTGCAACATTCATAATTGTCAGTGACCTTTCCCTATCCATCCCTTCTCCACATCTCTGCAGCCCAGAGATATGTCAGTTGGAACAGCTGGATAGTGGTCATGGTTTCTCTATAGCCCTCTTGTCTATAGTAGATATTTCTTCTGTGCTCATGGACTTAATAAATGGCTACACAATCGAAAACACACATTCCTCATAAAATGAAGTTAGTGTTTTATCTAGGATCTGTAAGTTTGCTGGTAAATACTAAATGAAAAGAACAGCACCCAAGAGAAGAAGTGAAGGAAGAAAGATAGGGAGCTCACAGTGGGTGAACTAAGCAAGCCATTATGATGTACTACCCAGGAGCAATTCATCCAGCATCTGGACTTCAATCACAGTATCTTTTCACTCTCAAACTCCTCTCTCCCTAAGGGCCTACAACACGAGCTCATAGACAATAAGTACTCAGTTACTGTTCTGTACCACTGGGCCATTGCCGATCATCTGTGTCCTTTTTTGCTAGAGCATGTGGTGAGGGAAGGTGGGGTGGATGAGAGCTACACATTGGGTGGGGGCTCTTCCTCCTTTCACTCTTCTAATTGTCTTTCTTGGAACTCCATCTTCCTTGTGTTCAGTCTTTGGTATTCAGCTTGAACACATTGGAGTGTCTGGAAAATTTATTTCTTTTACAGCCCCTAAACAAAACCAGCGTTCATTTTCCAAGCTGGAATCACAAGAGAAATATGAAAGCTAAGTGCACATAGTATAAATAAACATGGTATGGGAACACAAGAGCGGAACACAGCGGCCTGACACAGACGAGAGAGACAATCCAGCATAACAAATAGTAAGTTGTGCTTTGCCCGTGGCATTTTCTAGCTCCATCAATAATTATATAATACAACAGTCACTGATTTCTCAGCCCTGGATCAATAATGGGTTTCACATCCCCTCCAGAGCTGGTTGTTGACCAAGGTGCTTGCTCAGACCCCCCACCCCATCCATGGTAAAAATCGATTCTTGCATAACTGCTTATGTGCTTAGAATGTCAGCATCAGAGCAATGGAGAAATGTGGAGTTTAACAGCACTGCAGAACTCAGAGATTTTGTGTCTGCCCTCACAAGCCCATACAGTTGATCACAAGCCTATACAGTTGAATCAGTAGCTTCAAAGGGAAATCCCCAACCCAAAAGATTAAAATACAGTGGGACCTTGCAACAAATGGCAGCAGTAATCACAAATAGGTATTATACTCATTGGCCCAGAGCAGACTATGGCAGGATGTCAGTGTTTTTCAATTGTCCTGCAATTAACATATCTCATATTCTAACAGATGAGCTGATAGCTCAGTATTCTGCATGCTTAGTAAGATGGGATGGTAGTATCCCAATATTACTTGGGATAGATCTTCTGATTATGGCCCCCAAATATTCCATCTGATCCTGTGGTGCATCAAAGGGCAATTACATGAAATCATCAAATATATTTTTCAAAATATGAAGAGGTTATATTTCTTTATACATAGTGGCATATTTTCAAGTCAGGTTATTCTCTGAAAAACAACACTAGTTTTATGTACTCCACATGAAAAGGAAAGGAGATCTAGCAATCATCATTTTAATCTGATCAAAGCAGATGGCCAAACTTGCCACTATAGATACCAAACTAGATTTTAAAAATTAAATTACTCCATTTGGTTGTCTGCCTTAATTTAGCTAACTAGACAATGGTCCTAATTCTTCTTCACTGGTAAAGTTCTATAGTAATAAATAGTATGTCAATGAAGGAAGAATTGTGAAATAATTCTTTTACTTTCTACTGCATTCCCCTTTATAGAGTTACCTTAACTGGTGGCCATAAAAATGTCAGCATAGTGTACCATAAGGCATTAATACTGTTAATTTTTCAGTTTTAAAGAAAATGAAACCCAAAGAGATTGAGTGAGCTGCCCAAGGTCAGGAACAGCCTCACCATGTCAGAGGTCTAGGACCCATGTGCTATCCACTGAGCCATCCACAGTGCCAGCCCTCATGCTAAGTGGACGGATATTTTTTTTGTTTGTTTTAGAGGCCATGCCCCTAAATTATTCTTCTGCAATAGACTGAAATTTGGTCTTTCAAAACTCACATTAAAATTCTTCCCCTCAAGGTGACAGTGTTAGAAGGTAAGGCCTGTTGGAGGTGGTTAGATCATAAGAGGAAAGCCCCTGTGAACAGGATTAGTGCCCCATATAAGGGATACATAAAGCTCCTTCACCTTCTTTCTAACATATAAGGACACAGCAAAAATACAGCTGTTTATGAACAAGGAAGCAGGCCTTTCTGGTAGGCCTTTGTTAGACGTCAAATTTTCTGGCACCTTGCTCTTCAACTTATGAGCCTCCAGGACTATCAGAAACATGCTCATTCTTTGAGCCACCCTATTTGTGATATTCCGGTATAGCAGCCACTTCTACAACTCACACTATATATATATATATATTTTTTTTTTTTTTTAATTCCCCATTGTCCTTAGGAAATAAAGCTAAGGAAGGATGAGTCTACCTCACAAAATGGTGTTCATGGTGGTCAGGAAAGTATCTTCTGAGTTTCTGCTTCACCTTCCCAAGCCCATAGCCCTTTTCTAGCTATAGTGTTGCCCAAACATAACAACTGGATTCTCTGAGTTGCTCGGAGCCAACTCTTTGGACTAATTCTTGACTTTTTTTTTTTTAATTAAATGATAGATGCATACATTAATGCAATCATGGGGCACAGTGTGGTGTTTTCATATATAATTTGAAATATTTTTCATCAAACTGGTTAACATAGCCTTTATGTCATTTTCTTAGTTACTTTGTTAAGACGTTTATATTCTACTCTTAGATTCACTTGTACCCTTGTAAGATAAACCATAGAAGTGATCCCACCAATCACCCTCCCTCTACCCTTCCCCCCCTCACTCCTCCCTCCCCTGGCAGATCCTAGTGATGGATTGGATGTGGAACATAGAAGAAAGAAGTCTTTCCACATCCAATCCATCACTAGGATCCACCAGCTCTACCTTCAACATGTATCTGGCATCTGACCACTTCTCATTGTTTTCACTGTTATTTTGGTAAAAGTCACCATTGTGTCCCCCCAGACTAAATGCAATAAATTCATAATTACAACTACCAGGGAGGGCCACTGCCCGTACCATGGCCACACTCTTCTTCATACCCAGGTCATTCTCATCTTAATAGCCAAAATTATCCCTTTAAAGCCTAAATCAGAATATGATACTTTTCCACTTAAAAAGTTCCAATAACACTCCACCATACTCAGAAATTAAGCCCTGACAATGTTCTATGAAGCCTTACACAATTGCATTGCTCGATCCTCATTTTCTTTCCACCCATCTGCTCATTCTGAGCCTGCCATGTTGGCTTCTTGCTGTTCCTTGAATGCTCCAGGCATGATCTGGCTTCAGAAGTTTTATAACAGCTGCCCCCACTTCCTGGATCAATTTTCCCTCACATACACACATGGATAGTTCTCTTTCTCAATATGTTGTCTAAATGTCATCTTCCCTTGCCTTCCTTTAGAAAAGCTGAAACTGGCTCTCGAACCCCCCACCCCAATATTTCCTACCTAATCTCCTCCTTCACAGTTACCTTATATTATATAACTCGGTTTTCCTTTTGTGTATTTTCTGCCCGTCACATCAGGATGTGAGCTCTGAGTGGTAGAGAGAAAGGAGGGGGAGTCAGAGAGGTTTGTTTTGCTAACTGCTACAACCCCAGCACCTCTAATAACAACATATGGCAAATGTTTGATTAATATTGATTGGATAAATTAAAGAATGATAAGAAAAATGTCAGATTTCAGGGAGGGAGGTGGATAAGACAATTTTAAGCAAAGGAATCTCTCTTTGTATCCTGTTCCTGATCTCCAGAGGCAAATTCTTTCTCAGATAACATGGGCTCAAGCTATCTATTGCAAATGGTCTGGGTAATCAGGTCTCTTATCTCAAATGCTGGAGATAATCTGATACTAAATAATGTTCTTAGGGAGGAAAAAAAACCAGGGAATGGGCATGCTGCTCTTTCTTCTCTAATTGCTAGAAATCCATCCATCACTGTCTCCTGTGCTGTTCCCACCCAGAAAGCTTGAGTCAGAATTAAATGGTTCCTGTAAGAGAGCACTCCCTACTCTTCATGGGTGAATTGGCAAAATCATAAAATGTGGAACTAGGGGAATGAGGAGATAATGAATCCTGCTGAGGGAGATTATATGTGATACTGGGACTTCCTAACTTCTCTCTATGGTCCCCTCCCTTCTTTACTCCTTGCCACCTGTAGGAGAGATCAGGAGTGGGTGAAATGGTTTAAAGTTGCAGCCCCCAGCCCTGGATGCAGACTGGGTCCATGGCCTGTTAGGAACTAGGCTGCACAGCAGGAGTTGAGTGGCAAGTGAGTGAAGCTTCATCTGTATTTACAGCCGCTCCCCACCACTTGCATAATCACCTGAGCTCCACCCCCATCAGATTAGTGGTGGGATTAGATTCTCATGGAGCTTAAACCCTACTGTAAACTGTACACGCAAGGGTTGGGTTGCTAGCTCCTAATGAGAACCTAAGACTTGATTTGAGGTAGAGCTGAGCTGGTGATTCTAGCACTGGAAAGCCACTGTAGGTGCAGATTATCATTAGCAGAGAAGTTTGACTGCACAGAGACCAAAATCAATCAATCACTTGCAGACTCACATTAAAACCATCTTCCTGCCACCCCAGTCCATAGAAAAATTGTCTTCTATAAAACCAGTCCCCGATGCCAAAAAGGTTGGGGATCACAAGTTTACAGGACACATTACACTAAGAATCAGGATTGGATAGAGCAACCCAAGACCTTACCAAAGTATCCAGAGGACTTCAATGCTTGAAAAAAATTCCAGCAGATACAGCAAACTTCATGAGCTCCTGACACAAATGCAGCATCTGAGCCACATTCTTACACAGCTGGGCGGATCATGTAGTCTAAGGAGCAGTAAACAACCACCACGGGCTGGCTGGCTTAGCAAACGAGTGATGAATATGACCTCAACACTGTCCACCTGCCTAGCTACAAGAGCTCACTTTCTGAATATGCCCTCAGTCTCTGCATAACAGTAGACTGCTGTAACAGCTATAACTTTTCTTACAGTCTCTTCTTTAAGCATGCACAATGCAGTGACATGAACAAAAGGAGCCCCCACAGAAAGGAACTAACTCATGTACGGTCAGCAGAAAAGTCTGGCTTTTAGTGCACCTCACTTGTTTCCTCAGAGAAAGAGAATGTAAGCTGTATCTGACCCAAGCAACTCCTGTGAACTTTAATTACAGCACTTGGAAAGCCTTACATGTAAAAGGTAATTAAAAAGAAATTATTCCCTGGGAAGAAATAGGCCGATTTAAACTGAGGATCTTTTTCTCCATGAAAATCCACAAATGAAGTCGGTTTCAGGTAACTTGCCAAATAATAATAAAAAAATAGTCATAATAAAAAAATTCAAACACCTTCTTAATCAGAGTTGACAGGTTAAAAAATTTGGTCATTGGGGAATCTTATCTCATTGACAAGGTAATGGAGGAGGTATAGTTAGATGGATAAAATGAATTAAACATGGCAACTTTTGACTCAAGTGTGAATCATGCAGAGAAGGTAAAGAGACAATCTGGAGAGATAAAAAGAAGGGTCATTGTCTCATTTTAAAAGCCACTCAGGACACTGGGCATGACAGGTTTGGGTATTTTTAGAGTCCTTCCTGTCTTAAAGAACCCCCATGCTCAAACAGATATGCGAGTCTAGTCTTAAAAATATTTACCAAGCATTTGGCCTATTCTCAGATTTACCCTGAATGAGTCCATCAAATATAGGGCAAATCAGAGAGAGAGAGAGAGAGAAAGTGAGAGAAGAGACGATAGATGACAAACAATAGATAGACAACCGATAGATTAAAATCAGGAATTGTGGCAAAGTACTGCTATTCTGAATCTAAAAAATGAGCATGGAGTCAAGTTCTCAGAGAATAAGAATCTTCTTCCAACCCTCCCTCACCGACCCTGACTCTTGGCTTAAATTTGCCAAAGTTCTTCATGCCAAACTGTATAGAACCTCGACTCTAGCTCAAGAAGAAAGGTGTATTAAAATAGATTTCCCTGACTTTGAATCAAAAATTGCCTGCTACTAGAATAGTCTAAAGAATTACACAGTTTTGTTCAAATTTACCTGAGTTCCAAGGAATGTCTGGTTTTTAAGTAGAAATGAATTTGTTCAACGAATAGAATTGTTCAATGGCCACTTAGTATACATTCAGTATAATTTTATATACTTTGATATTTGAAAGTCTTTATAAGACCACACTGAGGTTTTTCAGCCTTGTATATCATCATATCCTTCATCACACTTATCGGCTATAATTGAATAACTGTGTGACTATAGCTTCGTTTGCTCACTGCTTTATCACTGCTTAGGACAGTTCCTGGCAAATAATATTCATTCTAAAAATAATAGCTGGATAGACGGATGAACAAATGGAGAATGAAGGCAGTTTCTCCTCATTTACCCCCTTATTCCCAGTGACAACAGAGTTAGCATTTTAGAGCTCTTTAATATAATGCAAGGTTGCTGAGCACAGTTATAAAGTAGAAATATTACCACTGAAGTCCTAACGTATGGAGGTAAAGCCCCTTCCTCTGTGCTCTCCCTCTCTGGTTACACAGACCATACCTAGATTTATGGGTATAGTTTTAAGGTATGCATATTTCTGTGCTCAAAATGATCATGGCAAGTTTCTGTTAATCATTTACAAGAGATTTCTGTATTTTCTCCAAAAATCATTTGGGCTATATAATGGCACAGAACAATGTGCACCATGAAGTTCTTGAAACCAGGGATTTGAATGCCAACTTGGTTTTCTACCCCTTATAATCAGTGAGAAATAGCACTTATTAATTCTGAGCTTCATTTTCTCTGTGGACAAATATGGAGACCTCATTGCAGGGGGACTGGGAAGATCAACTGAGATTATTAAAGAAAGGCTTAGCAAGTACTACCAGGGTTCAATATGTAAGGTAGTAGTATCATCAAGCCTTAGTAGGCTTGGCCCCTCTACATTGACACAGGAGAGATGGCGGGAGTGAGTTTCATTTCCCACATTTGTAATGGAATACTTATCCCTTTTGGACAGGATCAAAATCAGATCATTCCCCAGAGCTAAAGTGTCTTTCAAGAAGAAAGTTCAAGAAAGTCAATCTGGGTAGAAGCTATGAATGCTGCAGGCTATATATAGTGTACAACCAAGGGCTATACATAGTGTACCTACACATGTGTCGGTACTTTGCTACTGTCTACTCCTGCCTTGCTAATCTGAGATATAACATCCCAAGGCCAGGTCATATTATCAGGAAAACTATTACCTTATCACCAATTAGGGGAGGTGTGTTTTGGAAAAACAAAATTCAAAGTCCTGCAAACTGCACATGCACACAAAATTCAACAAAAGGATGCAATGGTATTTACAACACCTATCAGTGGAATCATTCATACAGGGACCACTGGCTCAAAATGATGGGCCACACAGAAGTTTAACTGGGGAGTAGCTGGATATTCTCTCCTTCCAGAAGAGCATAGGATATGAAGGAAAATATACCAGAAATTAATATAAACTCCATCACTTACTAGCTGAATAATTTGGGGCAAGTCTCATAACTAATCTCAATGGAGTTTCTTCATCTAAAAGAATATAGGGAATAATTATGTTTATTTTTCTGTGTCACATAAGGAATAGAAAATAGACCAAGTCTCTATTATATAGGAGACATTCACCAAAAATCTGCAGTCAAATTTACTCTTACCCTATCCTTGCTATGGACTGGGGAATAAAAGATTGTGCTCCCTCCAAATTCAAATGTTGAAATCCTAGCTCCCAGGGTGATGGAATTAGAAGATGGAAGGGAGGCTGAGGGGAGGGAAGGTGATTAGATTATCCAGTAGCTTGTGAGTGGAATTGGACTCCACAGAGCTGTTCTCTCTTCCAGTAGGTGAGGACAGAGCCAGAAGGCACCACCTATGAGAAAGTAGACCCTCACCAGGTCTTTAGCCTCTGGCATCGTGATACAAAAATTTACAGTCTCTAGAACTATGAAAAATAAACTTCCATTGTTATAGGCTCTACAATCTAAGGCATTTTTTCATAGCAGCCCTAGTGCAGAAGAACAGAAATTGGTTCTGAGAAGTGTAGGTGCTATTGCAATAAATACCTAAAAACATATAAGCAACTTTGGAACTGGGTAATGAGTGTAAGGGAAGGGTTCTGGAGTACGTGCTAGAAAAACATGGTGCAGCCAATCCTGAGGACTGAGAGACAAGACCTGGGGAAACTGCTCAGACTTCTAAAGGAATATCTAAGTACTCATGAACATGTTTCTGGAAACTGGAAGAAAAGTGATGTTCGTTATAAAGTGTCAGAGAACTTCACTGAATTGTGCTCATGTTCTAGTGTTTGATAGATGGTAAAACCTGTGAGTGGTGAAATACGGTATCTGTTGGAAGAAGTTTCTAAGCAACATGTAGAGGATGTAACATGATTTTTCTTAACTGTTAGAGTAAAATGCAAAAAGAGAAAAATGATTTTCAAATCATTTTTAATCCAAAGGGAAGCAGATTTAAAGAGTTGGAAAATTCTCAGCCTGGTCTCATTGTGGGTGGGGGGACACTAAAGGGCATGGCTGGGCTGCCCTTAGTGTGGATGTGTGAGAGCCAAATGCTATTTATCAAGATGATGGCAGAAAGACCGCAAAGGCGTTTCAGAGATCTCTAGGGATGCCTCTTCTATCACAGACTCAAATACAAAGTCCTTGGGGAAAGAATTATTTTGAGCCTCCTGAATTCCAGCTGTGCCCTATGGGCCACCTAAACAGCCCTTCCAGAGGGAAGAGGAAGGAAAGTTTGGCAGCACCCTCATAGTGTGTATTCACCCTGGCATCAATGCAGGAGTTTTAGGGGAATAGTTACCTCCGTCCAGATTTCAAAGTATGAAGCCCCACAAAGTCTTTGGTTGTCCACCCAGAGAGTGGAGGCCGTGCAGAGTGTCTACACTATGACAATAACTAGCATATGGGGCAGGGCTGCTTCCACTGCCCTAGACTAGCAGGGCAGCTGGCAAGTCACTCCTGCTGGGGAAGACCACAGAGAGCTGCAGTGTGGGGGTATCCAGAAGAGCCAAGAAGTGCAGTCACCAAAAGCCAAGGGTGCTGTGCTGTCTGAAACCTCAAAGGCCCCATTCCTACAAAGGCAAGACTTCTGCCCCAGTGGGCTTGGAAGGTAAAACCTTGATTCAAAGATCACTCTTGAACCTTAAAATGTAATTTTGTGGCTTGGTGCCTGTGGCTGAAGTGGCTAAGGTACCAGCCACATACACCTGAGCTGGTGGGTTCAAATCCAGCCCAGGCCCACCAAACAACAATAGTGGCTACAATCAAAAAATGCCCAGGCATGGTGGCAGGAGCCTGTAGTCCCAGCTACAGGAGAGACGGAGGCAGGACAGTTGCATGAGCCCAGGAGTTGGAGGTTGCTGTGAACTGTGATGCCATGGCAGTCTACCCAGGGTGACAGCTTGAGGCTCTGTCTCAAAAAAATAAAATGTAATTTTGTCTTCCCTATTAAACTTTGGACCAGTCACTCCTTTCTTGATTTGTGCTTTCATTTTGGAATCAGAATGTCAGTCCTCTTCCGCCATATTTGGAAGCATATAACTTACTTGATTTCACAGGTTCACAGCTGGAAAGCAGTTTGCTTCAGAATGAATCGTATGTGAGTCTCATCCATGTAAGAAGATGATACTTACATGAAACTGGACTTCAGGATTTTGTGCTTCTTTCTGTTTTTTTTTTTTTTTTTCTTTCTTTTTAAAGAGACAGAGTCTTACTTTATTACCCTCGGTAGAGTGCTATGGCATCACAGCTCACCTCACAGCAACCTGCAGCTCTTGGACACAGACGATTCTCTTGCCTCAGCCTTCTAAGTAGCTGGGACTACAGGTGCCTGCCACAATGCCTGGCTATTTTTTTGCAGTTTGGCCGGGGCGAGATTTGAACCTGCTACCCTCGGTATACAGGGCTGGCGCCCTACTCACTGAGCCACAGGTGCCACCCGTCTTTAGGATTTTGAAGTGATGCTTAAAAGAGTTAAGACCTCTGGGCTAATGGGATGGAATGAATATATTTGGCATATGAGAAGGATATGAATTTGGGGGGCCTGGTAAAAAATATGATGATCTGAATGTTTGTGTCTCCCACCCCAAGAAAAAAATTATACGTTGAAGTTCTATCTCCCAACATGATAGTGTTAGGTGGAATGTTAGGGGGATGATTAAAACATCAGAGAGGAGCTCTCATGTGAGATTAGTGCCATTATGAAATAGACCCTGGAAAGCTGTCTTCTCCTTCCATCATGTGTGGAGACAGATAAAAATTGTCATGAACCTGACAATGCCTTCATCTTGGACTCCCCAGCCTCCAGAACTGTGAAAATAAAGTTTAGTTGTTTATAAGCTGCCCAGTCTCTGGTATTTTGTTACAGTAGCCATAAAGACTAAGATAATGCTGTGAAAGCTTGACCTGAGAGTGCATTTCAGAGCATGCAGTTAATCAATAACATCAGCTTATATTTTCTGTTTAAGCTGTCTTCATGTGGGGGAGCCTATTTTTAAAAGTGAAGGTTCAACTTTGTACCATAAAATACACAGTGGGTTCTGCAATGATGACCAAGTAGCCCAGCAAAAGTGGGCTAATGTTGATGATCCAGGTGACTCCATGAGCAGCCATGACATTTAGTGCTCAGAAGGCACCAGAATCACGTATAATTATCAGTGTCGACTCTTCAGAAAAATTTTTAACAGCTTCTTTTCTAGGATTTAGGGAAACCATCTATTTTATATATTTAACACCTAAGAATGTTACTATAATAGTTTAACACTACTACAAAATGATAGACTCACACATAAAATAATTTGCAACGACATGATATTTGTCACAACAACATTTGACCTGGGGCTGATACTTTTCTTTATTTGTTTGTACAAATATTTGCCTAAGATTAGACAAATGTGATTAACTTTTGCAGCATCTTTAGAAGATGATTGAGGAAAGAATTGTACAAATAAAAAGACATAAAATGCAAAATAGAATGGTAAAAAACCTCGATAACCATCCTTAGGAAAATAAGCTTTATCATAGGTAACCAAAAATCAACTTATACTTGGTTTTCTAAGGGCTATACTTACTACAAATATATTTATATTTTATAGTTACATTTACTAAGTATTTTGTATGGTTTCTATGTTAAATGCTAGAAATATAAGCTATAAACATCTCATATTGAAGATATAGGAAAGGCAACATCAATCACATTGAAATATATGTTCTACATTTGTGATACTACAATATACTTTAATGTTACATTGTAAAGTATTGAATTAAGCACATTTGTTACCTTGAGAACTCATGGCCATTCCCTCTTACTATAAAGGGCGTGCTGCTCTCCCCCTCATTGTTCGCCCCTTCTGTCTCCTTATTCTATAAATGTTTCAAGAGTCTATTTCCCAGACACTGATAAAGGGCCATTTTACCAGCCACACTTGTTTCTAAACATGCTGTTTCACACCTTCCGTGGGACAGGTTAATGATTATTTTTGGTTTTAGATGCCATCTGTTACAGCTTCTGCTGGGCCAAAGATCCTGTTTATGTCAACAAATTACTTAATTAAGCAAAGGAGGTGACAACAAGGATGAGTTTTTGAAAATGACGTGGACGTTCATGAAAACTATAACATTCAATACTAAGTTTTATTTGGAAAGTACAGAAGAACCCCACATGCATATAAGAGGGCACCAACAAAGTCCCTCACAAAGGTGGGGGCAAAGATGATCTAGTTAGTACCCTGGTGCAAGGACTGGCTTCAGCTCAAAGGACTGACATTAGAGGGAAGAAAGGGTCTTTCATAGACTCTAAGTGTCTGAAAGAACAAGTATAGTTCTGTCTACTATGTGACAGCATTACCCACTGTGTGACAGACCCCTGAGAGAAAATGTGCCTCAGTGTTCCTGTGCAGCTACCCCAGGGCTTCTACAGCTCCATGCTCACTTGACACTGAACTTGACTTCAGACTACTGGGTCTTACTCCTGGAACACTGTTTCTCATTTAATGCACAATGTCATGATTCCCTTGTGTATTAGATAAGGACAAGACTCACGATAAGAGCAATTCACACAGACCTGCCTAAAACTGTATCAAAAACATGGTTTTATGTCAATAAAGAAAATTTGCTAATTCTAGTAGCTTTTCAAATAATGTTTTATGTTTATAAATTCACAACTCTGTTGGATTTTCTGTAATTCCTATGATATTCAAGGGATAAACTTAAACCACTATTATTATGGGAAAATCTTAGATTTACTATAATTCTAATAATACTGAAGGGGTAGACTTAAACCACTGTTATTATCAGGTGTTAAGCTTAACTATTAACAAAATCATTCATTCTGTATGTGATAAAGCTTCTTTTGGTACAACGCAGGCTTCTAAATGTGACATTTCCCCAAAGTCCAATGTGTTAAATAATGGTTAATTCAGCAAAATGTTTCTAGTGTGGACACATTTACGAAAATCACCCTAATTATAATCAGTCAAGGGGTACTTATGGCTCTGTGGACACCACCTTTGAGCAATCAGCCTAAGTAATCCCAGAGAGTAAGATACCATGGACCTTGACACAAGGTAGAAGAAAAATACAAAGGCTGAAGTCCTGACATATGAATAGTGAAACTGTCATTATTGGAAAGGTTAATAAAAATGAGTTACATGTGAAGTTTGTATTGAAAAAGACAAAAGTTGTATTGTACACAGTGACTGAAAAGCACTATTTTTATAAACTGCACAATATGGAATAGATTCTTGCACTGCCCTTCTACTGGGTAGAACTCTTAATGCATGGAGTCCCAAATGCCAACACTGAGGCTGCTACAAAATGGATTAAAAAATAAGAA
>NW_003852484.1:7526418-7527614 GCF_000181295.1 Otolemur garnettii | reverse complement strand
AATTATATGGTCATGCTGCCAGTAAGCCACTAAAATGACTGAACTCCCTTTAGAGCAGCCTGACATTAAAAGGAATGGATCACTTTGTTATCCATTGCTGTCATTGCTATTATTGAATATAAAGTAAACAGCATCGGGTCACTGCAGACAGAAATCAATAAAAGTCAATGATATAAGCCTTCGGAAAGAGAGAATGGAACCTCATTGTGGGGTGAGGCTCTTATAATGAGTAGACTCCTACATTCACTTAGACACAGTTGATTCTATAGACTCCATGAAAATACTGTGGCTTTGGTTTAATGTTTAACTAGTAAAGTCAAATCTGTAGCCATAAGATCCATAAATGCAATAAGAGCCTCACGCCTTTGCCCTGGCTCCTTTGCAACAGGAAGAAAGTCTTATTTTACAATTGTTCAACATAAAAATCTTTATTAGAAACCTGCTAAATGTTGTTAGTCCCTGCTTATCACTGTGGAATATGGAAGAAGCCATGGTACCTGCCTACAGAAGTTTGTATTTTAATTGGTAATTCAAGACCAAAACAATCACAAATCCTACATGTGTAGCTATGTGGCAGTAATTCTTACAAATAATTTTAAAGGGAGAATTAGAATACAGAGGGTGCCAAAAATGAAATACATTTTTTTGTGAAAGGACAAAACTGTACTAAATGTGTCATACGCAAATCATGCTTGACTTCTGCAATCATGAGAAGAGTCAACATGACTTGTTTGTCTTTATGAGTCTATATTGTTATAATTTAATGCTCTTTATTTCTTAAAATGGGTATATATTTTTGTCACCCTTTGTATTAAGAAAAAAGTTTTTGGAGAAATAAAGGCTTGAACTTAGACCTAAATGATACAGAGGGAAGTGAACAGCATAAGGAAAATAATAATTGATAATGAATATAGTTTCAAGAGTCAAAGGCTAAATGTGATTCATTTTGAAAGGAAATTAAAAAATAGTGCTATTTGATAGGCCTGTCGATAGACATGGTGGAGCCATGTTCCAGATAGTTTGACTAATTTACATAGGTATTAGGACTTGCTATACGGGTTAGTAAATGGGGTCAATGTTCAGAATCATTCAGTGTCTGGCACCTCCGTTTTAGTAAAGGTTTCTCTGTACTTCATTCTGAGTCGAGGTGGAGATGATGAAAGAGAACAAGAAAACACCCAGCCCCTGTTACTTCC
>NW_003852484.1:7523671-7526063 GCF_000181295.1 Otolemur garnettii | reverse complement strand
AATGCATTACTTGGTGATTGAAATATTTCTTGGGTTTCTCCTTACTGCCCAACATCCTGCATCCAGATGATAATTTTGGGATTCATTGCTTAGACCAGCACTGTGGGTCGTGACCCCTTTGGACTGTATTAAAGGTTGGTGGCATTAGGAAGGTTGAGGACCACTGGCTTAGACATTCTCAAAAATGCCAAGTTGTCACACTAATCCCTGTATTAACCTTCTCTCACATGTGCTTTCAGCAAGACTCACTTGTTTCTTGAAGATATTCCCAAGTAATTCTACCTGCCTCTAGCCACAAAAATCACTCAGCTAAGAAAGCCACCAACCTCTCCTCCCCAGATCTTTGAACACATGTACTTACTGTTTTCTAGGGAGTAGTAATTAATTGACGGTAGGCATGTTTAAGTCACAAGAGCCTATGTTCTCTTTCCTCTTTTAGACTGTGATCACTGCAAGGGCAGGAAACTATCTTCTATTTTCTTTCACTACCATCATTATGTATTATTATTTAGCATTTAATAAGAAACAATAGTTTATTGTAGGAGGGTATGAATCAGTTTCTCACAGCTGACGGCAAATAATGGCCACAAAAAAAATAGAAGCATTAATACTAGCCAAAGGGATTAAAAATAATAAGAAAACTAAGTACATGTAAAATTTTTGAATCAAAAAGATAGTAAGAGAAAATAGACTCTAAATACATGGGGTAGGCATGAAATCAATGACTACTCAACAATAGCTAAAATACTGAATTCGGTTTTATTTAGCAGTACCCCAAAGAAAGTAGACAATTAGGAAGTAATGAAGACACTGCTCAAATAGCTATTGATGAAAGGCTGGTAAGAAAACGCTTGGAACAACTCAACATTACAAATTAGGAGTCCCCTGCTAGAACTATCAAACACAGGACAATGGGAAGACCAGGGAGCATAATTAGATGGATTTTTGAAAGTAAAATTTGAGGGCAAAGGGAAAGAAGAACGTTATAACATTTTTCAAACAATTACTGAGCTAGTCGACCAAAGGCTGGTCCTATGTGGAAGTAGTTAACAAGGAAAACTAATGTCTAGGACCCCCTATGGCTTCTCTCCGGGGCGACCTTTTGTCCCCTTTGTTCTGAGCCAACACCATCCTCTGTCACAGCATTTCTGCTGTCCAGCTGACTGTGCCACCAAGTCTAACTTCTCCTGCAGGCTTAGAGCTTTCCCCACGCTTCTGCTTTCTATTAGGATCATAGCTAGGTATTCCTTAAAACTAATTCTTAAACTTCACCTTATTTTAATGCAATAATTTCTCCTTCGTGGCCATCACACATCGGCACTGTGGAGAAGATAGAGCTGAATATGATAAAAACACATTCACCTCAATGCGTACAGCTGGACAAGAAATGTACTAACACTTAGCTCAGGCTTCGCGAAAGCAACTTAAATTATCCTGCTGGAACAATTCAAGGTTTTTGTTACAGATTAGCCACACTTTCCCAAATGGCTACTTTCATAGAGCCTGGTCTAGTAAATACAGCGGGGTCATTCCTTTACTTTTCTCAAAACTCCCTACTTGGATGGTTTCTTATTCTTGCATCGCTCTTTCACGGTCTACTTTTTCATTGTTTTGGTGGTGTTGTATCTTGATCTTTTTTATCCTTAGTGATGACATTGTGAGCCTGGTTAAAAGTAACGACAGTTATAGGAGCTTTTTGGTTTTACATTTTAAATGACCAGCACCAGGTGCTGTGACACCCACTTGTCACAATAGGATTTTTCTAGGAAAAAGTTCAAGCCTATTTATAAATGATACAAAAAAAGGTTTAAATATGAAAGATAAATATCATGCCCAAGTGAATATTTAAGAAGGAAGCTTAACTTTGAAGGACAAAGTTAGGAAAACAACTAAAACTGAATGATAGTTTTGAGTGGAAAATACTTGAATAGCCGTATAAGAGAAAAGTCTTTTAGAACAGAAAACACAACCATTAGGCCATGTTTGAAAACTTTTTAAGTATGAAGGTAAGTGTTCTCCTTTGAATTTGGTATTTCTCATTTGCAAAGTGAAAGATAATTCTTCAGAAAATGCACAATTATTTTCTACTTCAAAATAGCTGATATATACACACACACACACATATTTTCTTTTTCAAATGACAATTTCAATCTATAAGGCCATCAACCAAGAAAAAGATTTTACTACATTTCAAAAGCATGGTCTCTTCCTTTCCTGCTTTACATATATTCAATCTCTTCTGTGGTAACACCAGTTATCTGTGGCACAGACAATTCACTGTCAAATTGTACAAACTCTATATGTAATACTATAGAAGCATGAGAATAAGCAAACTTTTATTCATATAGTAAACTTTTCTAATATTTTTTAAATGAATGAACAAGCAAATACA
>NW_003852484.1:7455171-7523495 GCF_000181295.1 Otolemur garnettii | reverse complement strand
AGACAGAGCTTCACTATGTCACCTTAGGTAGAGTACGGTGGCGTCAAAGCTCATAGCAACTTCAAACTCCTGGGCGTAAGCAATTCTTTTGCCGCAAATTCCCAAGTGGCTGGGACTACAGGTGCCTGCCACGATGCCCAGCTATTTTTTTGTTATCGTCGTCTTTGTTGTTCAGCAGGCCCAGGCTGGTTTTGAACCCGCCAGCCCTGGTATATGTGGCCAGCGCCATAACCACTGATCTGTGGGCACCAAGCCAGGGAGGTAGTACTTTTAAGTAGCCAAAGTAATAGAAATAAACAAGTTCAATGAAAATAAAAATTCTGATTGCATGAATAACATCTGTGTCTTTCTTATAACTATTCTTTAAGAAAGAAATCCTGAACACAAATTTATGTTATTATAGCAACAATTAAGTTCTTTTAGGGTAATATTTTACCATGTACAAGCATAGTGAATAGAACACCCAAAATAACGTAACAGAGAAAGTAACATGACTACGACTGAGTATCCCGGTCATATTTTATGTTACATCATTTTTCTTCATTTGCTTTTTTGATCCTACATTGTCTCCCATCACTACTCTCTCCTCTGTTTCCTCCTTTCAGTCTCATCAGATTTTGTCTCTTCACCTTCCAGGTTTCCCACTGAACTCTAAACCCTTCCCCACCATCTACCTTGTTAGCTGAGATTCTCTGATCTTATTCTTCTTTGATCTTCAGATCCTTCCCTCACTTATGGCCAAAGCACACAGCTTCAGTAGTCCTGCTACAGGCCACGCATGCAGAACGCTGGTCTGGGAAGGAGGCAGGCATGTGCCACCCTTACAGGGCACCCCTGAGTTATGCTGCATGCCGTATGCTCAGTAGTTCTTTGCTTCTGTCACTCTAATGGAGTGCTAACGTCCTATTTGACCTACATATTTTGCTGAATACTATTTGTTTATAGGTTTTGATGGTTGCTACCTAATTTGTAGTCTATCCTTATTAGCCTTCTCTAAATACGTTATAAATGTTCTTTTTAATTTTGAGATAAAATGACCAACCAGACTTCAATGTACAAAAGAGAGCTTGATACATACTGGGCATTGGGTTAGCACTATTTGACAAATGGAATGAATATTATGGTGTATCATTTAAGATTAATGTCTATTTTCAATTTCCTCCTTGATTTGTCAATATACTCAAGGGGTATTTCAAAGAACGGTCTATAAAAATGTCTGTCATTTTATGGGACTAATGAATAACTCAATTTATTTTTCTATAAGCATAGCTTTCATTATTTTTCCTAAGTGAATTACCTTTCATTGCCGATGTTGAATATTATCTGCCACTTGTCTGCCCACTCACACAGGCTGGAAAGTTCTCCCTGCAGTTTATTTCCATCTGCTTGGCATTTCACTACCTGGAAGAGCTGAGTGTCATCTGCAAACTTGCATAATTCACCATCCACTTCCTCTTCCAAATCACTTATGAAAATGTTAAATATAAGACAGGTTCCAGGGCCAATCCTTAAGAAAGCAAACTGTTTTCACTTCTCTGTTCAGAGGTATTCCTATATTATGCTTTTCTTTCCCCTATTAAAATAAGCTTTGTATAATCACTACATATTGATACGTGTATATGCTTATTCTGGGCTCTGAAGCTAGAGGAGGTGTGAGGATACAAAATTACCCAGAATACGTTTCTTCCATCAAACTCTTAAGTATCTTGGGGGCAAATTTGAGTAGCAATAAGGTTGCTGAACAGATAGGCCTCTGGGCCTGTCAGACTAATTTTCAAAATAAGTATCTCTGTTTTTAATCTGTTTTATACATTGAAACATCCATTTGTGGGCCAAAAAAAGTTCTGTAAAACATAGTTTTAAAAATCTTCATTTAGAAAAAAAAAGCTTTGGGATTAAAATCCCAAGATTTGTGTGTTTATTTGCACCACCAGTGTATTCGTAGACAAGTATGGTTCTTATATGTATTCCAACCTTGCTAAAATTGTGGTTCCTGAACTATAATTTAGGAAAACACAGGCTCTGTCATCTTTCTCTTGAAGGAGTCGTGAGGATGCAGTGATAGAACATATTTAAAAGTAGACTGTAATATTCATTAAGGAGTCAAGTTTTATAAATGGATTCAGGAAAAGGTTCAAGGAAACCAGCATTAATTCAAAGGGCCTGAACTGGGAAGGGGAACTAAAAATGTCAATAGGTAACTGATATGAGAAACTGAGCATAGCAAGGACTTTTGTCCAGGAGATCAAATATGAGAGATAATGGGAGTGATATGATAAAAGAGATGAAAGGGATTGTGGTCAAAGGGTCCAATACCGGAGTTGAATATTTCTGAGTGGGTAGCTGCACTGACAATGAAGTGAAAACCGTAGGGCTGAAGAAATCAAAGTCCTCTAAACTAATGCATCCTAAGGATTGTTCAAACATGTATTTCCCCCTCAGTAGAGGTAGAGAAGAAAAGTCAATTTGGTTCCAAGGACCTCAAAACTGGGGGGAGAACCATCAGGGCATCCATGGATGGTGGGGCTAAGTAGGGTAGAAAGTCAGATGGGTGGGAGCCAGAACACCCACCATCTTTTATGATCCCCAACGTAGGGGCCTATAGTGTAAATTCTATCCTCAAAGGAGTGCCTAGATTCACGCAGGAAGATGCAGGTGTAAAGTGGTTATATTAAAAAGCTGACAACATGGGAGGTTTAGTTTACAAAAGTACAAAGGTTCCAAAGGACCTAAGCAGAAAAGTTGGAAGGAGTTGGACTGAGGCAATGCAGAGAGCCGTGTGAAAGCAAAAGAAAAGGGTAGAAGATAGGGGATGAGGAGGGAATGCATGACTCGATATGCTTTAAGGGTTAAAAGCATATTTTAGTCTAGTCAAAAATCATCCTCACTTCTGATACAGGGTTTTTACTGATGCACAGAATAAGGGCCCTGGTTTCCATCTGTCCTTGTCTCAGAGAAAGGAAATAGTCACTGCAGTGTTTAAAAGGGGCATCAAGGGCCCTGCTGTTATGGAAAGAAGTTATCCAAAACTAATCCAGCTATATTAAATAAATGCTGCAGTGCCATACTGGTGTCCATTTCATTAAACACTTTCTGATGTGGGTGATATGTATGCCTCAATTCAATTCAAATAAATCTGAACCATTCAAATGTCTTGGCTACCATGTATCTATTAGATACCAGAGCACCTATAAATGAATCAGCTTTATCGCTTCTAACTTTGTCCTAAAGTTGTAATAAAATCCCTGGTTTTAACTTCGGAAGACTAAAATAGAATGAGGAGTGAACTCAGTTTTTCTTACATTATGAATATCTTCCACTTTTCTACTGTTATGAACTAAATGGTGTCCTCACACTCCCAAGATTCATTTATCGAGTCCCCAGTGTGACTGTATTTGGACACAGGACTTTTAAGAAGTTATAAGGGTATAGCCTTAATCCGATAGGAAGGATATACTTATTGAAAAACAGATGCCAGAGATGTGTGGACACAAAGATCACGTGAGGATACAGCAGGAAGGCAGCCATCTGCTAACCAAGGAGAGTGTGTGCACAAGACCCCAACACTAACGGCACCTTGACCTTGGACTTCTAGCCTACAAAACTATGAGAAAATAATTTTCTACTTAGCTGCTCAGTCTATGCATTTTGTTATGGTAGCCGTAGGAAACTAATATACCCATGTTCCCTGCAAGAATCATTTCTTTTCCTGGTCTTAATTAATGAGGAAACTGAGTCTCAAAGAGGTCGAATGTGTTTTCCAAGGCCATGCTGTAGTAAACCATGAGTTTGGAATTAAAATCCAGGTCCCTCTGACAACAAAGCCGGGGAGCTCTTTGCTCTCAGTAGCTCTATTTTTTTCTAGTACTTAGTGAAAAGTCAATAACCCCATGTTCCCACTAATAATAATAATAGAGTAAGCTATATATACTTTTTTCTTTTTTGAGACAGAGTCTCATGCTGTCACCCTGGGTAGAGCCCTGTGGCGTCACAACTCACAGCAACCTCAAACTCCTGGGCTGAAGTGATTGTCTTGCCTCCCAAATAGCTGGGACTATAGGCACCTGCCACGACGCCTGGCTATATTTTCTTTGCTGCAGTTGCATTTTTTTTTTTTTTTTTTTTTTTTGCAGTTTTTGGCCAGGACCAGGTTTGAACCCACCACCTCCGGTATATGGGGCCGGTGCCCTACTCCTTGAGCCACAGGCACTGCCCAGTTGTATTGCTTTTTTTTTTAGCTGGCTGGTGCGGGTTCAAACCCATCAGCCTTGGTGTATGTGGCTGGCACCCTGCTGACTGAGCTATAGGCGCCACCACTATATGTATATTCTTAACAATGTGATTCTTTTCTGGTGCTTAATAAAATGATAATAATGCCATGACTCAATTAATAATAATAGACTATAATATATGTATTTTCTTAACAGTGATTCCAGCGTGTAGCATTTGAGAGCTGAATGGGCTTAGGAAAAGCTGGCCATCAGCTCTCCACCTCTACGCCCAAACCAAAATGGATATTTAAAAAATAAAATCAATAAAGAAATTGATCTCCAAAACTACTTTACAATGCTTTTATCTTGATTTCGTCATTTTTATTATAACTATAATTTGTGTTCACTATAAAAGTGGAAGCAACACAGAAATGTACAAAATGTTACTAGATATCCACTTTGGGTGATTTAAGTTTCCCACTATTATAAAAAGTATGGTATCATTCTATTTATTAAGTGTAATTTTATGCAACTACAGATCTTGCAGAATAAACTTGCAGAAGTACAACTGCTGAGTCAAGGTATCTGTGCATGTTAAAAATTGACAGATATATTCAAATTATATTCTAAAACCTCTGAAGCTAACTTTCATTTTTACCTTCCCTAACCCCAGCTCTGGGTTCCACCTCACAGATTTGATGCAGAAAGAAACACTCTACAAATAACAAATGCTATTGTTTACATTATTTTGCAATCTTGATAAACCCTGAATATATATCCAGGACATTTTTTCCTTCTTACAATGGAAAATATAATTCAATTTAAATGTTATCTGTGTCTAGAATTCTCAGAATATTAAAGCAAAAGTCCCACCTTCCTTTTGTATTTAGAAAAAACTTATCTCCATGAACTTTTTAATAGTGGAGGCTGCTTCATCACAACCAATCAATAAACCTAATAAAAGTGAGACAGAAAGGTGGATTGAAGCTGATAAGGCAGAATGGGGCATATTGCAGCAGATCGTGGAATGACCTATTTACCTGCCCAGGAAAGTTCTCCCTTTTCACCTTTCTAACATGCCCATAGGACATCATTTTAGGCACAACATACATACAGTGGACAGCTTAAACAGAAAATTAATTTCTCATGTTTCTGTACACTAGAAACCAAGATCAAGGTACCAGTGAAGGCTTCTTTGCATATGACTCAAAATATACAGCACCTGTTTAAGTTACTATCTTAGTATTTGACACTGAAGTCATCCCTAACCATACACATACTACACTGACAATGTAACTATTCCAAGGGTGCTTTTAATAGTTGAACGCCAATGGTCACACACAATAAAGGAAGTAGATTAAAAGATTTTATGAAAGACTGCTTGTAGCTTTTAGTGGGAAAGCAATATGATTAAAAGAAAAGCAGCTGAACTTTGGAATCTAAAAAACATGAACAAACATTTATTCTGCCATGTTCTAGTTTGGGGGGAGCCTAGTTTCTTCATCTATAATTTAATCATAAGAATCTCATCGGCTTGTTCTTATGATTACCTGTGTACTGATCACACCGTAGGTAATTAATACCTGTTGGTTCTTCTGTTCACTTTCAAAATTTATAATTTATGTGAAAAATGTCTACCTCCCAGGAATGATATTATTTTATATTTTTCCTTTGATTTTTTTTATGGCAAAGGGTAAAATGACATGGTACTATATATACATATATATATATTTTTTTTTTCCTTACACTATAGATTTCAGGCAGTGGTAAAGGGAAAAACACTGATTTAATTCATCCCTTATAATATCTAGAGGTACTGCTCCATCAGCTGGAAATTCAAGGTCCCTCTGTGACCATCAGAGTCTGTGGGATCCTGACCTAGGAGATTAAACCCAGTGTACAGACTCTGTTCTACTTACCGGTGTAGAAAGGAATAAACCCAGCAGCAGTTGTTCATTCTCTGCATATCTAGAACTCCATGATAATGACTAAAATACTTTTAAGAATGGTAACATGGATTGGTTTTTTGAAAAAAACAACAAGGGGGGGGGAGGGATGATTACTCCCATTACAAAAGGACAAATCCTAGAGTTATTTAGGGCTGCAAGTTTCTCTGATTTCTGTAAAATGAAAGTGCATATTTTCTGGTTACTTTGCAACTAAGAACTGCCCTTCCAGAATGTATTTACGTGTTTGTTTGCATCTTAATATAGTTAGATTTACCCAAGTATAATTAGAAAGATATAATCAGCAATGAAACTAGTAAAATATTTCTTTAAATGTTTTCTAAAAAACATCAGTTCCTCGGGATGTTTTGGAAAATTTTCTTGTGATTAAATGAGTTTGGGGAATCACAGCATAATATATCATCTGCGTGAAGATTTGAATAATACATTAATATAGTATACTCTCCAAGAAACCTCACATCTATGGAAATTGTTTGACATCTAGCTTAGCCAAAAGCCTGGAATGGTTCCAGTGTCTTTGCCCATGAAAATTTGTTCTCTTAGTAATACTTAGTCATCCATTACACCAGGAGGGTTGTTTGAAATACAATTCAGAAATTGTTGATCTCTAGTATAGAGTGTAGGCAATCATATAATGACAGTAGTGTAAAAGCTGAGTGATGGGAGGTATATTCAGTTGCATATGAGTTCAGATGAATACTAGCTTACATGAAACCAGACTGAAAAGAGAGCTTTGGGGTTTTTTTTTTAGTACTTGATTTGTACACAATTTTTTTTCTTTTTTTTGCCACATCACTTGAGTGGAAATTGTTAGCACTTATAAATATATACAGAAATAATTTAGGTATACAAAAAATGATATACACTATTATTTCAATCATTTTTGAAAATATTTTCTCTGCACAAGATTCTATTAGTAAAAGAACAGAATGTGCTGCTTCTGTGTTTTAGAGTCCAGTGTGGAAGAAAAGATTAGTGGAAAAAAAAATTCAAAACATGGGTCTCTGGAAAAGTAACACCTTGTCCAATGAATAAAGGACGCTGAGGTGGAAACTATGGCATAATCTGAAGTGACGAGGTATGAAATTGCGGTAAGTATTCTTTGAAATTTAAGTTTTCATTCAAATTTTCAGAGTAAGATACGATAAAGGAAGATGATGTATATAAAGATGTTACTTATGGGAAAATTTCTAAGTGAATTTTGGTATAAAAACTAGCTATACTATTGTCCAAAATATTTTTATTTTACTATTTTACATTAGACAATAATTATGTCAGGTTTACCGCATATGGATCCTAAAGAAAGCTAAATAGTGAGATTTTCTTTTTTATAAAAAATATTATCATTTCCTCATGGGAAAGTGTAATCTAATTAGAAAGGCAAGATATATGCCCATAAAACACACACCACCACAAGGGAGATATGATTAAGTGACAAGAAAAATGATGAGTGATAAAGGTAGCAGGTGCTATAAGAGGATTATAGAAAACAAAATCAAGTTTCACTATTTTCATGGATATAAAACATCCTAAATTAGGAAATCAACTTGATTTAAGCAAATTTAACTTGGCGTTTCGATTTTGTATGTTCAGGGCTTTATACTATTGGGACTTAGCTTATAGCCTTTCCAGCATGTTTACCGGCTAGCCAGGGAGAAAACAGACTGGGCAGTGCTTTCCTCAGGGTCTGCCAGTGCCTCCTGCTGCACAGCAGGTGACACAGTGGATGTGTACATGTGTTATACACACAACGTACAGGAAGTATTGTACTCTGCTGTATTGGATATTTAGTGTAAAATCTATAGTACATTATTTTTTCCAATTTGTGTTTGCATTTTGTGCTGAATATGTTGAGGTTCTCAGATTCAAGAAACCATAAAAATGCCTGGTCTCATTATCTAAATTTTCAGTCTGAGGTTTAGCCATCCCTCAACAATCATGGCCAAGAACCGAGAGTAACAATGTATATCAGCACATATTGTAACAATAACACTTTGAATTCCTGAAACATCGTCTGTTGGAATAGCCCATTCTCACCACTGCTCACAAGCATTCATTTAGACTTACAAGAGAAAGATAATTTTCTAGAAATAGGTTAACTATCTAGTTCTGGACACAAAACTTCTAAAGTCAGTAGAAAATACAGGCATCCGCACTCCTAGCCCAGTGACTTGGCACAAATAAAAACCACTATCATTCTTTTTAAGATTTCACTTTCAAACACCCCCTAGCATACCATAATAATGAACTATAACGTGTCATTAGTATGATACAAAAATAATCCAGATAATCCTTTCTTCTGTGACTCAGGTAGTGCTATCATTTATAAGCTTTTCCCAAGCCTGGTAGATTTTTCTGTGTGTCTGGATTCATTGACATGAAAATCATTCTAATGAAAGGAAAAGTGCTCAAATATGTCAAGTGTAAAAAGAATGTACAATGAGAAGATGAAAGAAAATACAAAGAACGTCTCAGCACTTCACAAGGAGAATTGCTTCATGAAAGGCTGTTCTTCAGCTTCCTCAGGAAAGTAGAAGCTCAACAGATAGTCAATTATAATAGGAGCCCAGTGCTGGGTCCTGAGAAACAAAAATGGAGTGAGCTTACTTCCCCAGGTCACTGTCATTGTTGCTGGCAAAGAGAATTAAAAATTAGACAGTCCTGATGCAGACAGAAATATTAATACATCTATCTGTGAGGGGGAATGCCACAACTCTAACAGTTATTCCCACAACTTGAAAAACTATTATGAGAATTTTCCATATTCAGATTCATATTTTTTTTTTGTAACAAGGTGTAATAGTAGGTGTAGAGAAAAGTAGACTTCAAAAACGAAAAACATAAATAAACCAGAAAGAAATAAGAATGGTATAAATTGGTTCATTCATTCTGTACTTTAGAGAAGCTCTGGCCAGAGCTTTTGAAGCCATGATGAGGAACTTGGGGATTTAGTTGGGGTGGTTTTTGGCTGTCTCAGTAACTGAGGGAACTTGGCATTTATTGGGACACTAGACACTCTCAGCAAAGACTACCTGGCCCAACCCATGTGACTTTCAGATATCCCCCTGAGAAGCTGTTTTTATAATTGTTTGATACTAGAATTTCTCTTCACATTTTACGTATTATGATTTACAGGTTTAATAAATACTGAATTTTCTGAGTACAAATAGTTCATAAAAGAAATGTTACATTATTTGATTCAGAATTTACCAACAAATGGTTACAATTTGGGGAATCACATCATCAATGCCTACACCATGGCATTCAAGTTCACAAAACGGTATGCTGCGACCGTCTGCCTGGGCAGTGACCATGTCCAGTATATGCCTCACATCTTGTGAAGATATGTCTGAGCATTGATATCTGGAAATACATGTTATTATAATTATTTCCCCTATTTCTTCTTTCTACAACAATTAACCACTACACTGACATAAGGGTAGGATGATAGGGGTGTAATACATATTAGTTGTTGTAAACAGTATTAAATATTATTTGTTATACAAAGTATTATGCATTATTTGTTATAAATAATACAGCATATTATTAAAAAGGGGCTAAGCCTGGGCTTTCTGGTACAGATAATATTAGGGGGAGGACAGGAGAATGGTCACTGTCTTCACAAGGTTGACAGTCTGGTTTACAAACAGGAATCAAATCGATGGGCACAAAGATAAATGTAAAACCATAAAGAGGAGTAAGACTTGTAATGGAAAGAAGATCATAGATTGACAGAGAATAACAGGAAAGAACTGAATTTCAACAGTATAGAGTCAGGAAGGCTTTTCTAAAGGAAACAAAAGAGAGGAGATGGGGGATACATCAAAGTAAGAGGAGAGAGGAGCTGGCTAAGCCGAAGGCAGAGCTTGTGTAAGGAGATGCAATCACAGAGGGCTCCAAGGGAAAAGAAGTAAACACAGGAAGCAGCTTCCATGTGCCCCGTTCCTCTGCATGCAACACTTCCACCTTCCTAAGTGCATTTTGCTTTAAAAATGATTCAAATCTCTCCTCAGGATCTATTCAATGGACCCCAAATTTCTCCCAAGAGGAAATATAAAGTTCATTAGAGTGTAGGCACCTTGCTTAAATGCCTTGAGATATATTAAAGCATTTCAATATTGTCTCTAGGTGAATGCTATCTGAATTGGCAGATTGGAATTGCTACTCCGTACTCCGCATTTAGCATGGTCTTGCCTAAATGTTGAAGCAAATGGCTCCTTGCCTAAGGGTCTGAAAATAACAAAGCCAAGCAATATGCACAGAGGGTTCCCCTCGGATCACTCGATCAAAGAAAATATTAAGTAGTGCTGTTTTCATAACTACCATTGTGGGGACACTTCGGTGTTGAGAGAGAATACAAAGCTAATTCCCCTTCTCAAAATGCAATACGGTAGAGGAAGCTCAGAGGAGGAACCCTCCTAACTATACGTACGCAGGGGACTCCAGTCAAACACGAGGAGGCTGCTTTGTAAGAAATGTTTACACGGAGAGAAATCATCTCTTTCCTGAGGCCAGCTACGCCCCCCTTTTTGTCATCTCTGACCCACTCAGGATAGGGGTGTGGCGAAAGAACAGGCCGTTCAAAATCTGTCTAAGAATCTCCTTCCTAACTGCGCCTTACTTCAGAAAAACCGGGAGGTGAGCAAACTCTCAGCATCTCATCTGATAGCTTTTTCTCCTTCCTTTATACTTTTATTTCATGTTTAAAAAAACCAGGAAGAGTGCGTCCTTATCTGAGTGCAGGTTGGACAGCATCTATAGAGCACACTTGAGTAGGTATCACATGGAGGACACCAGGGTGACTGGGATGGAAAAAAGGCTATTTCTGCTATCTTCCCTTCAAAAGTCTCCTAAGACACCAGAAAAAACAAGAATTAGAATCTCAACATGTTTTTTTGGAAAGGCCACAAATCCTTGTTTTAAAAATCAATCCTGGGAGACATGGAGTTGCTACCACATTTTCCAATTTAGGAGGAAACTTCATGATTCAGTCTAAAACATAATGATTTTTAATTGATAGGTTTGGGAGAATTTTAACTTAACTGGAATCCCAGGTAGTCAATGTATTTTAAAAATATTCAAGAACAAAAAAATTAAAATCCTTCTCTTTTAATGTGATATCCTTAAAATCTATTCTCTTTTCTTTCAGAAATTCTGTTTACTTGTGTTTAATTGAGTAGAACCTCTGACTATAACAAACTGTTCAACGTATGGAGATGGTCAACAAAGAACTAGGCCTACTATGCTGATATGTACGTGTGGTTCATGGTTAGTCTATGAAAATTAGGTCAACTTAAGGAGGTGATCAATGTAGGGAGGTGCTCAATTCCAGACATTCTACTATATTTGCAAAATGAGATACGTAACCTTCAAAGTTCTCTAGTCTATAATCCCAACACCAGATCCAGTCCTATCTATAAAATAGCACAGAATCCTGCAAATGGGAAAAACAAATTAAATTTGTTTAAAACCTTTAAGAGGTTCAGTAATCTCTCCAAAACTGAACATAAAGACAGGTGTGAACATCAGTGACAGAGCAGGGCCAGTCTGCTGCTGCTTGGATAACCTCTTGGCTGGAAAGCTTCTTTTCTCTATTCAGAACCAGTGACATGTAGTATTATTTCTCATTCCTGGAATACATTGCCCCTAGAGTTCACAGCATACTTACACATTTGAACCCCACATATTATATATGGTGACACGGAATTTCAGGAACAGAATAGGGATTATATGGCCCACAAGTTGATAATGAGTGGCATTCAAGAATGAAGTAGTATCCTTGCTTCCCGCCAGGAGGACCTCCAACCCACACTGGTTTTCTCCAACCACCAAACCTAGAGCATTCTTACAGAGGAAGACAGGAATAATTGGGTTCTCTACCTTTTTTGCCCCCTGACATCTCTGTTACCACATATGAATATGCTATAAATAAAATCTTGCTAAACCATGAGCACAAATCCAGATGTTTCATATGTAATGTCCAATTGACCTATGGGGTACATGGCCTCTCACAGTGTAAATGTAAAATTTTTCTAGAGATAGTCTTAACCAGGGGTCCTCAAACTTTTTAAACAGGGGGCCAGTTCACTGCCCCTCAGACCATTGGAGTGCTGGACTACAGGCCCTGGGACAAGGTGGCTGCTAAGCAGGACAGGCAGCTGCGGCAAAAACACCCCATGGCCCAATAAATGTCCTAGGCAGGCCGCAGGTGGCCCGCTGGTCATAGTTTGAGGATGCCTGGTCTTAACTCTCAGCTTATTGAGAAGCTGGTTCATCAGCCCTAGAGAGAATAAACTAAAATGATCTATGAAATGAAACTTCAATTGATCATCTCATTCCAGGATTCAGATTGGAAACCTCCTTGCTAAGGTTGGTACTAAGTGAATATCAATCTCTATGCCAATGTATTTTCATTTTATGTTTAGCTAATCACATGATCATAAGTATTCATTTATACAAACACCTGGTCAATTCAAATATTTGAGGTTGACCTCTACTCTTCCAAGACACATCAATAAACTAGACAGAATTCTTAGAGAGTCTGTTCATTCACATTTTCCTATCTTGTTTTATTGTTTGATGTTCCCAAGAACTTTCTGCACTAGCTCCAGGCAGTTATGTCTGAGTTGCCTGTAATGCAAGCATATCCTGAAGGCTAAATAAAATTGAGAAGCAGCTGCTTAAATTTCTCTAAAATATCATGAAGATTCCTATACAATTCATTTCTGAAAATGAGTATGTAAAAACTCATCGCTAATGTATACAGAAGTCTATTATCTTGTGTTCACATTATATTCTGAATTTTAACAAAAAGCTCACAAATTATCTTTTAGATTGACATATTTTTACAATCTTAAGATTGGTCTTGTGTGTAAGAGAGACATTAATAATGCTTAAAGACCCTTCCCACAAGGATTCAACTATGAAGTCCGAACAATGATGAAACACAGCTTTAAACGAAAAATCTAGCTCAATATCTCAAATGTGCAGAAGTCACTGTTGAGATCAGAGGTAAAAAGACTAATGAAATTGCATTATTTTCTGGGATGCTTCCACTAGAAAATACAGCATTGACTAGTACTCTAATGTGCTCATTCTTCAGAATTTAATGCTTTCAGAAGGAAAGCAGAGAACCTTAGCCTTAGTAAATTCCTATGATTCTTGCTTAAAACATATGTAGTTGTGGCCAATATATCTGTAAACAAAAAAAATATTTAAAAACTATCAGTTAATACCTTCTGAGATTACAACATACTCTTTGGTTATTTAACAGTGGAAACAAGTGAGAAAAATATCTGATAACCCTCATCTTCATGTTTAAATAAGATTTATCAACTCCTACATAAGTACCGTAAACTTCTACAGGATGTCCATTTCTGAGGATAGTATCATTTGTTGTTGTAGAATTGATAGAGCCCTATCTAGAGACCAATTTTATTCAATATTTTCAGTGATCATCTTGGGAAATCAAGGAAGAACACTGAAGAAGTTATTAAACACATTCTGATGTCCTGAAATACTATCTCTGTTCAACAGATGGTAAATGCATTCGGAAAGCCTAGCTGTAGTCCCAGAGGAATTGCTGTATGCCAATTATTCTGCTCCAGGAGAAACTACACCGTTAAGATATGCAGGAGCTCATGGGCCTCAGCACAACCTGCAGAGTCATCTGGACTGACAGCCTAGAGGCACTAGGATCTGTAGGAAATCTAGCAAAAGAAAAACTGTGATATCACAGTATTAAAAACAATCTTGAATTCAGCTTCAGTCTAATGACAGCATTATACTATTAGGAAATCAAAGTATGCATGCATCTTAAGGATACAGTTGGGCACTATGGATCATTAATTTACAAATATGCAGTTTGGCAACAATTTACAATTTGCATTATAATCATACTACCTTAATTAACTCTATAGCAATGAGATAGTGTCCCAATTCTAGAAAATGTTTATTAGCATTTTGTCAGAGAACTGAGATCAACAGTAATGAGTTCCCAGCACAGAAATTCCAAAGCACCAAAGCTTATTCCTGATCTTGCTCTGAGCACGAAATAGTATAATCCTTAATTTAGTAACTTTAGTCAATATTTTTAATAGCAAAACTTAATTTTTAAATAGCTATTATCCATCTATACCTCAAATATTATAAATTAGGCATTCATCTTTTATAGTTTTAATGGTGGTATTTAAATATCATTTCGATATGCAAATATTTTATTATTTTGATTCTGAAAATATTCTATTTTTATGAGCATAATAAATGAATTTCTCCTATTATGACCTTTAAAAAAAATTAACACTTTGGAAATCTTTCTATATCATGAAAGCCAATATTTTTCCCATACTTCAATTATTTATTTTAAAATATTAAGAGGGTGCGAATGTTTTAGGTTACATGGACCCTTTCTGTAATGTTTGTATCTTAGCTATAGGTGTGCCCCTCAACCAAATAGTGTTCATTGTACTCATTAAGCAGGTTTCTTTCTCTTCCCCTATTATCCCCTATGGTTGATTTCCATTGATTTTCTTCTCTCTGTATAGACGTTGCTCATTAGTTAACTCCATTTTAAGATTACATGTGGTATTTGTTTTTTCATTCTTGAGATACCTCACTTAGGAGAACAGTATACAGTTTCCTGCAGATTAGTTCATCTTTTTTATGACTGACTGGTACTCCATGGTATACATATACTACACTTTATTAATGCATTCATGAATTGATGGGCACTTGGGTTGATTCCGTATCTTTGCAGTTGTAAACTGTGCTGCAATGAACATTCTAGTGCAAATGTATTTTTGATGAAAAGTCTTCTTTTTCTTTGGGCAAATACCCAACAGTGGGATTGCTGAATCAGACTGTAGTTCTACTTCTACTTCTTTGTGGAATCTCCATACCCCTTTTCATAGAGGTTATACTAATTTGCAGTCCCACCAACAGTGGACAAGCATTCCTCTTTGTATCCTTATAGCATCTATTGTTTCTTTTTGATGTTTATGTTCACATTTCATTTTATTTAAAATTTGCTATGAAATAGGAAACTAAACTTTTTCAAATATTCATTCATTAAGATGACTTACTAAATTTGAATTAACAGTTTCTTCATTGATTTGTAATGCCACTTGCAACAAATAATTCACTCTTAAACAGCATCGAATATGTTTATGGGTGAGCTATATTTCTGACTGACCTATCTATAGATTTTTGTGCTGGACTACAATATTATATATTACTATTACTAGCAAGGAAGTAAAGAACAAGTGGTTAAGAATATGAACTCTGCAACCAAGAGTGCCTGCATTCAAAACTGGCCCCAGGAGGTAGGAATTTGGTCATTATGTAATCTTAGGTAAATCATAGAATACTCAGTTTCTTCAAATACAAATGACAAATAATGAAAGTACAGCTGGCTCCACCTATCAGCAGGTTCCACATCTATGGATTCAACCAACTGTGGATAAAAAAATATTCAGAAAGAAAAATAAAAAACATAATAAAAATACAAATACAGTACAACTATTTATGCAGCATTTACCTTGTATTAAGTATTAAAGGAAATCTAGAGATGACTTGAAAGGATGCACATAGGTTATATGCAAGTTTTAAACCATTTTATTAGGTTATTATGTATGAAATTTCCTTAAATACTAGGTTTGACAGTTCATATCTGTGACATTTCACTTTGACATTTCTTGTTTTATTTTTATTGTGAAGGTACAACCTCATTGTTTCAAATGCATGTTTTGGCTTGTGATTATCTTTCCATTTTAATCTTGAAGATGTGCCACATCAGTGACCTCAGACCAAGGTGAATCATGATAAGCCCAGAGCTATATTGGAGGTGGCTCCACCTCAGCCTACAGTGAATTAGCAGTAACATTTGACATTACTATTCCAGCAACAAATAAGAAACTTAAGCATCCACCGATGTCAGCTGGGGGTGGGGTAGGGTCCTGAAACCATTCTTCCAAGATTACTCGAGAAACAGGTTGACCACATCTACCTCATTGAATTTTTGTTGAGTGAGAGTTCACACATAAAGCTTAGAACTCTGCCTGTGATGTGTTAAGTACCGTGTATTAGGTATCATTGTCTTCCATTATCCCAAACCATCTACTTAATTAACTTCAGAATTAAGAAGGGTTCTAGAAGTTATTGTTCGTAGATATGGTTGAACAAAGATAAAACTTATAACGTTAGAATGAACTATTTATAATATTTGTGGAATAGTAACACATCTCTAGTTATAACTTATGTTTTCCACAAAGATATAAACATTAATAGTTCTAAATGATATTTTTGTTGTTGATTGGGGGGGTTTCTGTAGTCTTTTTTAATTTAAATAGAAATAATTGTGTCTCTTTCCAGTAGTGTTAACCTTCATGTCTTATTACATTAGCTAAAATTTCCTGGAACACATTAAACAATGTCCCTCATAGCAGATATTTGGATCTTGCTTCTCATTTAATAAAAATGTTCCTGGATTATCCTTTAAAGGTGATATTGCATACAGTGGAACCTCTGTAAGTTGACCTCTCAAAAGACTATAGCAAACTGGATGACACACAGAGGCAGCCAACATAAAGAATGTCAATTGAGTACATGTGCTGCATGTCTGGTTTATGAAAATGAGGTTAGCTTTTAAGGAGATGGTCAATAGTGGGGGGTGGTCAACTATAGAGGTTCTACTATGTTGGATTGTTTTAACCTATAAAAATATAATTTGAGGAATTTATCGATAGTATGATTTAAAAGCCATCAAATATATTTTTGGATTTTTCGAGTAGAACATAGAATTTATGCTTTGACCAACAATACAGGAAAATTCTATGTAGTAAACTATACATTCCTAGAATAAACTCTTCTTGGTAACATATATTTTATTTGTATATTGATAAATTTGAACTATTAGTGTTTTATTTGGGAGGTTGTATCTCTAATACTTATTTACTTTGACAAAATTTGCATATGTTTATCATATACAACTACATGCTTTGAGATATGTATACCCTGCTGAATGGCTAACTTGAGTTAATTAGCATATACATGCATTCCCTCATATACTGGTCATTTTTGTAGTAAGACTACTTAAAATGTATATTCTTCATATTTTTCAACAACATATTGCATTGTTGTAGCTACAGGTGCTATATTGTGCAGTTCCAGAACTTATTTCTCCTAAGTGAAATTTTATGACATCTCCCTATTTCTTACACCAGTGTTGTCCCTAGTAACTACATTCCTTTCTCTGCCATCTCCCTACTTGCTAACCAACCTCGCCTTGGTAACCACCTTCCTCTCTCTGCCATCTCCCTACTTCCTAAACAACCTCACCTTGGTAATCACATTCCTCTCTCTGCCATCACCCTACTTCCTAACTAACCTCACCCTGGCAACCACCTTCCTCTCTGCCATCTCCCTACTTCCTAACCAACCTCACCTTGGTTATCACATTCCTCTCTCTGCCATCTCCCTACTTCCTAACCAACCGCATGGCTGATAACCACCTTCCTCTCTCTGCCATCTCCGTACTTCCTTACCAACCTCGCCCCTGGTAACCACCTTCCTCTCTGCCATATCCCTACTTTCTAACAAAACTCACCCGGGAAACCACCTTCCTCTCTCTGCCATCACCGTACTTCCTAACCAACCTCACCCTGGTAACCACATTCCTCTCTCTGCCATTTCCCTACTTCCTAACTAACCTCACCCCTGTTTGCCACATTCCTCTCTCTGCCATCTAGCTAATTCCTAACCAACCTCACCTTGGTAATCACATTCCTCTCTCTGCCATCGCCCTACTTCCTAACCAACCTCACCTTGGTAATCACATTCCTCTCTCTGCCATCGCCCTACTTCCTAACCAACCTCGCCCCTTGTAACCACCTTCCTCTCTCTGCCATCACCCTGCTTCCTAACCAACCTCAACCTGGTAACCACATTCCTCTGCCATCACCCTGCTTCCTAACCAACCTCAACCTGGTAACCATGTTCCTCTCTCTGCCATCACCCTACTTCCTAACCAACCTCAACCTGGTAACCATGTTCCTCTCTCTGCCATCACCCTACTTCCTAACCAACCTCACCTTGGTAACCACCTTCCTCTCTCTGCCATCTCCGTACTTCCTAACCAACCTCGCCCCTGGTAACCACCTTCCTTTCTCTTTCATCACCCGGCTTCCTAACCAACCTCACCCTGGTAACCACTTTCCTCTCTCTGCCATCTCCCTACTTCCTAACCAACCTTGCCCCTGGTAACCACATTCCTCTCTCTGCCATTTCCCTACTTCCTAACCAACCTTGCCCCTGGTAACCACATTCCTCTCTCTGCCATCTCCCTACTTCCTAACTAACCTCACCCCTGTTTGCCACATTCCTCTCCCTGCCATCTCCCTACTTCCTAACCAACCTCGCCCCTGGTAACCGCATTCCTCTCTCTGCCATCACCCTACTTCCTACCTCAACTTCACCTTGGTAACCACCTTTCTCTCTTTGCCATCTTCCAACTTCCTACCCTAATCATGCCTCAGTAACCACATTCTTCTCTTTGCTTCGACTTTAAATTTTTCTAACTCCACATGTAAGCAAGATCATGAAGCATTTTACTATTTTTCTAATGTTTTAGCATTATGTTCATGCCGCTTCATATCAATAAATAGGAGTATTTGTTTTCCCTGTAATTTTACTTTTCTAGGCTTTTAAAAAAATATTAAAATTTACTTTAGAACTTTTTAAAAGTCTGTCTATAAGTCTATGTAAGGCAAGAGCTTTCTAAGAAAGAGTTCTTTGGAACTTTTAAAGTTTTTCAATATTTACGAACACAATCTTTAAGTGAATTTTCATAATTATGATTTTCTAAGAAACTCATCCAATTTATTAGAGTGTTCAAATGTATCAAATAGGTTTAACCAAGTAAATTTCACATAGTTTTAAATCTCCATAACAATTATAGTGCCTTTTTCATTCATAATTTTGCATATTTTCTATTTTTTATTGAAATTGCCAGACATTAATTAGCCTATTATGCTGATTTCATCCAAGGATTTTCTATACTATTTTTCTTTTTCTAGTTAATTAATTTCTGTTGCCATTTTATTATCTATTTCCTTCTGCTTTTCTCTTTACATTTAAAATGTATAATGATTTTAAGGAATATTTTTAATGCATTTTAATAAAAATAACACTATCCTGTTATTTAATTATAATTAAATGTGGTTTTATATGTGAATATAAATTAAAATATTTAAATTCAAATATTTCCATAGGACATTATAATTCCTAGTTGTTTTAAGTTTAAAATATATATAGTGATATAGCATTCAAAATGTTTAATAATTTTCAAAGACTATATAAGTTCTATCCGTGAACATTAAGAAGTCACTCAACAAATTCCCAGAAAATGTTATCTTCTGATAACTTTTCAGCTCACATTGTGTTTAAAAAAAAGTATCTTAAGGATCATATGAACTTTATGTGTGACTTAATACTCTGAAAAATATAGTATTCAAATAAATATTTGGATATTGTAATAGAGTAACATACCAGAAAATTAGAATATCTACTTCTAAAATCCTGGAGGTGGTAAGACCTTAGTACTCACCTCTTTGATCTCAGTTTTTGGATGAAGAAATTATGGCCAAATTAATTGAAGATGTTAACCCCTCATTCATCCATAAGTATTTGGTGTGGCAATGAGATAGATTGTCATGATGGTGGAATCTTGCAAGAGGGATGTGGGGACTGAGATGATCAGGATTGCTGACTTCCAGGAGAGCAGTCTAATAAAATCATGTGCATAGGCCTATGGGAACACTCATCACCCAGTTGGATTTTTTCATCTGTCTAGAAATGATCTTACTCATTTGCTTCATTGTTTATTGTCTACCTCCTTATCTTTTACGATGAGATGCACAAAGAAAACAGGAACAAACACGTGTCTTGTTCAGTACCAAGTCTTCTACAGTCCCTGGTGTAGAACAACAGTTGAACAAATATGCTGAACTAAGGAATAAAAAGACGGGTTGGGCCTGAAGGCAACATGGGATCAGTGGTACTATTGAAGTAAATCTAAGATAATAATCTTGCTACCAGAACAAGATGGAGACATAAAGACTTGAATTCTGAGATGACAGAGCAAGAGCCGTCACTGAAATGGGACACTCCCCTTACTGCTGTAACGTGAGGGGACTAGGGAAGAGCGCAGAGAAAAGAGGCCAGAAAGAGAAGAAGCCTTCATAGTAAACGTGAAGTGGTGACTTTGTCCTCCTGTCTTTTCACAGAAGTTGTTTAAAAAGGCAGTAAGGTATCAGTGGTTCTCAGCCTTCCTAATGCTGCAACCCTTTAATATAGTTCCTGTGGTTTGTGACCCACAGGTTCAGAACTGCTGAAGGTAGATGGATGTGGGTTTTGCAAGGATCACTTTGCCAGCTGTTTGGGGAATGAATCGGGGGAAGATTATAAGGTCACACTGATGGTTACCAGTGGAGCTGCAACTGGAATATCTTTTCCACTATAGATCGTCTCATCTCACAGGAGTAAATCCAGATTGAAAAAGAGAGACAGCCATTCATTCGGTCAATTAAGGGCCCTATTTTGTAGAATTCCTGGAGGTTTATCAGATTGTTTAGAAAGGTAAAAGGAAACCACTGTGACTAATAGGTGTCAGTGCTTACATCCCAGATGTTTAGAGCCTTCAAAGATTAAAGGCTTGTTAACAGGATGGATGTGGGCTACAGGTAGCAGACATGTGGGTCCTCCTGTTTTGGGATAGCACTTTTCTTTGAGTTAATTTTTTTAACGTTACTTTGTTAAAATAACTGTGGTTACTTTTGAAAAAAGTATATATATGTAAAAACGTAGCAATTAAAATAATTTTTATCTTTAGGACGTGTTTGTTTGACAGGAGTTTGGGGCAAAGAATCCAAGACGCATCTGCCAAATATACAACAAAAATATATAATCCATTGAATTGGAGATGGTGCCTTTATAAGCCTCTGCTTTAATTAGTTTTTAATTTATACCTTCCTTATCTAAGAAGATTTACAAAGCTTTATATGTCAATTAGTTTGGGTAACTAAAAAATAATCAATAGTCATTCAGTTTTCTACTGCAGTTATAAATTTCTTCTGAGAACATAAACATCCATATAAAGCAGAAAAGTCTGACTCAATATGACCCTCTATAAATCCTATTTCAATGTCTCCCAAATTTTCTTTT
Organism: Otolemur garnettii; assembly: GCF_000181295.1. Classification (NCBI taxonomy): domain Eukaryota; kingdom Metazoa; phylum Chordata; class Mammalia; order Primates; family Galagidae; genus Otolemur; species Otolemur garnettii. The sequence continues at coordinate 7,502,101 of NW_003852484.1, read as the reverse complement.
TCTTGCAGCCAGTTATAATTAATCTAAATGCAGTATCTTTGCTTCATTTAAATTAGCTTAGAGTTGATTTTTTAAAAAATGGATTATTTCTTTACAGAAATAATGTAAACCTACCATTCAATCCAGCAGTCCCACTGCTAGGTATGTATCCAAAGGAAATGAAATTTTATCTAAAAGATACCTGTATTGAAATATTAATTGCAGCACAGTTCATCACTGCAAAGATACAGACTCAGCTTAAGTGACCATCAATTCTTGAGCAAAACATGGTGTGTATCTACATACCACAGAGTACTATTCAGTGGTGAAAAGGAATAAAGTCATGTTTGCAGCAACTTGATGGACCTGGGGATCATTATTCCAAGGGAATTATCTCGAGAACGGAAAACTAAACACCATCTATTCTCACTAATAAGATAGAGTTACTACGTGGATATGCACAGGTGCAAAGCGGTGTGAAGGACATAGAAATCAAGAGGGGGCTCGGCGCCTATAGTTCAACCGGCTAAGGCGCCAGCCACGTACACCTAAGGTGGCGGGTTCGAATCCCCAGCCCGGACCCGCCAAAACAACAATGACGGCTGCAACCAAAAAAAAAATAGCCGGGCGTTGTGGCGGGCGCCTGTGGTCCCAGCTACTTGGGAGGCGGAGGCAGGGAGACTCGCTTGAGCCAGGAGTTGGAGGTTGCTGTGAGCTGTAATGCCACGGCACTCTACCCAGGGGGACAGCTTGAGGCTCTGTCTCAAAAAAGCAAAAAAAAAGAAATCAAGAGGGCAGACAGCAGGGAAGATAAGTGGGTGATACAAACTTACCTACTGGGTGCAATGAACACTATTGGTGAAAGGCAACAAAAACCTTAAGCAGTTAACAAGGTATCCATGTAACAAAACCACTTTTACCTCCCTAATATTTTGTAATAAAAATAATTTCTACTTAGTATGCGGATGTTTTGAGAAAGAACATTTGAGTTCTGTCTCACATACAGTGAATTATTATGAGACAAACACGTTTAGCCAGAAATGAATACCTGAGAGATGGAAAAGAACAGTAAGTCATGCCATGATTGTCATTGCTAAGCACCATCCATTTCTTCAGTACCCTGAGTTTTTAACTTCACTTAATCAGATTTTTCAATCCACGAATCCATTTAGGAATCGCATTGCCTACTAAGTATTTCCTACTATGTTTATCTCCTTCACAAATACAGCATGAGCTTGGCTAAAGGGGTTTTGTCCAGATTTTGTCCAGGGTTTTATCTCACAGTTAGTGAAAGTCCTTGGGCATAGTTGACACTCAGTAATTGTTTATTAAGGAATAATTCCAGGCCCATAATAGGCAATTAATCTCATTATATTATAACATGTTAGCACTGGAAGATGCCTTCAAACTCATCTACTCCACCATTTTACAGAAAAAGGAATTCCTGTTCACAAAGGCCAGGTACCTTGTTAATGAGCACAAAGTTCCCCTGGTCTCCGACTCTTGTTCCAATTTTTATAGTGTAGAAAATTTGAGGTTTCTGAGTGTTTTATCCTGGATAACTGGAAATGAGTTTCAGAATGTGATGATACTATCAATTCAATTCAGTGTTCAGCTATCAGGGGTCCAGATTAAGAAGTCTGGAGAGCCGACCGCTAATCATTAGCACATGGTATGCCTTTGATAGTCTCCACTACCTTTCTGTAGGAAAAAAAATCTTGGCCTCTAAGTCACTTTAAAAATGTAGTCACACTAGGGAGGTAACAGGATGAGAGCTATTTTTTTCTAGATTTCTATAACTAGTTACAGAAACTTACAAAAAATGTAACATGTAAATAAAATCAACTAATGAGAACATCAAAAGTTTTGTGGAAAACAAGTATTACTTGAGGCAGAGGCTGCTCAAAATGTGTTTTCTCCTCTTCCTGGAACACACTTGGACCACACTTCCCAGTTTTTGTGGCTCTGAAGGGGAACCAGGTAATACAGTTCTCCATCAGGAAGTGCGATCAGAGGTGATACACAGGACTGCCAGGATTCACCGTAACATGCCGCTGGTTTGTTCATTCTGATGGGCAGGTATACCATGGGACAGACTTCTAAGTCTTGTGATAATGGCTAAATCCCATGTGACTTAAGGATTAAGGGCTGCCTGTTGCCCGAAACGCTCCTGAAGTAAGACACACGTACTCCTATCATTTTCAGCCTCTTGTATACTTTGGGGGATGTCTTTTATAACAACTAGTGTTACTTGTATCTGAAATTTTCATGATGGAGGAAAATACAACATTCCTCTTAGGTAGAAAACTTTGAACATCAGGGCTATGGAAAAAAAAAAAAAGGAGAAAGCTTTTCCATGCTGACTTTTTACTACACTTGCTAGTACATATATAAAAACCTACGATGGTGAAAAAATAAAATTTTTTACCATATTTACTAGTACATATATAAAATCTTACCATAAAGAGTCCTCACCACCATAAGCTAATAAAAGTTTCATTGTGTCTCATCCCACAGCGCAGTGATCTTCAAATGTTAGTGTTAATCAGAATCACCTTGAAGACTTATTAAGCCTCATTATTGGGGCTTTCTCCCAGAGTTTCTGATTTTACTAGGTCTTGGGTGGCATCTGATAATCAAATTTATAACAGGTTTCCAGGTGATGCCCTTTTAGCTGGTCCAGGGGACAGCATTTGAGAGTTACACCCATAGGATTTCCAGATTACTCCTAAAATATTTTTACTCTGTTTGCACACACTGGTCATATGTAACATAACCAGTTAGCTCCCTCTAAAAGTTGTCCTATCTGTGTGGCCATATCCCTGATTCAATACTGAAAGGGAGACAACTCAAGGACCTAATGACAGTTGCTTAGCTAATAAGGAGGTGTTTCTATCAAAATTGCCAAAAACAATAGTTGGGTTCTAATAGACTCAGCCTCTTCAAAGCTGGAAAATTTGGCTTTTATGTAAGCTAAGTCCTCTTTATCGAATGAAAAACAAAGTTAAAGATATTTGCGGATGAGAAGATATGAGATATTAAAAGGAAAAAGAATGTCTATAGACAAAGACCTGGGAGGCTGGCTAAAGAAGAAGACATCATTATTAAAGATTCACCAAACAAAAACAGAATCTCACCCTGGCATGAGGGGAAACAGTCAGCCAATTCATCAGCAGATATCCACAAACCATTCTTAAAAAAAAAAAAAAAAAAAAAATCAACTTTGGCCAAACGAGAAAGACATCTCTCCCATAGCACAATTTCACCTCCCAGGTACCACCAAGTTCACTTACTTCATACAGCATCAGCTTTCTGACTGCTCTAATTTATCAGACTTTGTCTTCAAGGAAGTAGTACCAGCCTGGAAGGGATGCTCCCAGCCACACAACTCAGTTGGGCAGGGCATGTGCAGAGACAGACTGACAGGGAGATTCCTGTGCCGCAGCTATGTGATGAGCTGGAGTAGGACCAATGCAAGCCGGGAGGATGAAGTCAGTCTTCAAAGATCCACTGAAGCCAAACTTCAAATATAGTGGCAGAGCTGTGGATTGCTGGGGGAAACAAAAATCACTGACAGACAGGCAAGCCTTGTTTACAAGACTCTAGGAAAAGAAAGCCTTTAAAGAAAAGGCTTGGGGAGACACGGAATCTAAGAAGCAGCGTTGGATAAACATTGACAGAGCTATAAACAACCAATCACATCTTTATTTGGGAAAGCAAGGAAAGGTTACCTAACTGTCTTTTTAGTGGAATTAATAAAGAATTCTTGTTAGCAACATCCTGGAGGTAAAGGACCACAACTGTAAATTTCAAAGGAAAATATAACTGCACAGATATTGTAGGAAAATCGTACATATATTGAATGATAATGAGAGCCTAAATTCATAGGGCACTGTGAAGTTTTCAAATAATACATTATCTTATTTGATCTTCAAGGCAACTCTGAGGCAGGCAAAATTAGCCTGGAAATATTCTGGCCTTAATATCCAAAATTTCCAATTTTTCTCATTTCTTCTCCCTTCTGAAATCTTCATATCTTAACCTAAACAATATATCAGATATAATCTGTCATAAACATTGTCCGAGAAAGATGCATTTTTCTATTGCTCCCCATAATATAGCAAATATATGTATATATACATATATATTTATTTGAATGCTTTTTTCACAGTAGCATCTAAAACTACCTTCTTACTGAGGGTGGAATATTTTAGACAATTCCTTGGCTTTATCAAAGAGAAGAGTTATCTGCTGGCTGAATGCTGCCTGGAAGTCTGACCTTATAAAATGTATAAGTATACTCAAAAGATTATATTTATATATTTTTCTCTCTCCTGCACACCATGTTAAATATTCTCTCTGCTACAGCAGTTGGTATTAGAAGCTGAAGACTTGTATTAAAAAGCTACATCTCCTGAATTTTGCTCTGTAAATGTTGCTGCCTCATCTATGGAGGCCACACAACTACACGCCACCAGGGGCATCGGAGGCATCGCTGCCATCATTGTCATTATGTCATCATTCTCTCCCAACTACCTGTGCAAACGCCTTCACGTCTAATGGTGCTCATTTAAGCCAGAGTAACCACCCGAGCTGTGTTGGTTAACCCACTCTACATACAAAGGCAAGTGAGAATCCAAAAATGCTGAAGGCCTCTTGAAATCCTCGTAGGTAGGTGAAGATTACACGCACAGAATCTTGAACTGATGGATAGACAAGCACATTTCTTTACAAAATCGTGTCTATGTGCATACCCTATTTTGTAGCTGTATAGCATCATAGTTAAACCTATTAATTCTGGAGCCAGATTACCTAGTTCAAAACCCAGCTCTGCCAGTTTTCAGCTGGGTGGCATCAGGCAACTCAAACCACTCTGTACTTCACTTTCTTTACCTGTAATATGCTAATAATATTAGAATTCAATGAGTTAATAAGTATAAACTATTGTGTAAGTACTTCAGAGTAGTATTAATGCAGAATCCTCTGCTGGAGCTCGGTCTCCATGACTTTCAGAGGTCATGAAGCTTCTGTCCAGCATCTGTTACTCCATCCTCAACAACTGTGTTTCAGGTAGACTCATGTGTTACCAGGATTCTGTGCTGGTTCTGTGAGGCCAATAAGGTGAGACCATTCCTAAACTTTTTTCACATGCAGATGAAGAGTTTATTTCTAAATAGAAATCAAAAGTGATAGAAAAATGATCCTATCCCTTTTCATCTATGAAAAGACAAATTCTGAGCCCTCGTTTTGTGTCAGACATTATTTCTGAAATATTGCACTATATTACTCTATCGTAGAGATGGGGCTCCGTGCCCTGTAATAGAACTTCTGTCAGGGCCTATTTGCATGAGTAGCTATAAAGTTACATAGGAAGAAATGCATCACAAAAGAGATTATTCAGTTTGAAAAACAGACTATAAGAATGAAGAGTTGGTGGGCAGGATTGTTGGCAGAAAAGCTACGATTTTAATGATGAATGAATCACCCTCTGCCCCAAATCCATAAATTCATACTCAAATCTTTTGGGTGCTTAGAAGTTGTTGGCAGTTTAGGGAGTGGGTACTTGAATGAGCGAGCTTCTTTACAAACTAAGCACAGGATACTGAAAGACCAAGGCAGCATTTTGTCTCATCACAAAACATGGCTCAAATTAGAGTGGAAGTTACTTTGCCTATTTCAACAGGATGCTCAATTATAGAAATAGGTATGGTACCAATGTGACCCAGAAGGAGGAAGTGAAGAGCTCTAAACAGGAGTGATGGGGAGACAGTGTAGCACACATGATAGGCAGACCACAGGAGGGAGTGTGCACAGAATGTGACCTTGTAACTTCTTTCTGACATGCTCACAAAGCAGTCATGGAATTCTTTCTTACTGAGCCAAGGGAAGCCACAGAATAATGCAGCGATGTCCAACCTTTATTTTCTCTCTCACATCTTGGAAGAATAAGAGTTGTCTTGGGCCACACACTAAACATTACCACTAATGAAAGCTGATTTGCAAAAAGAAAAGTCTGTACATACTTTTCTTGATATCTAACATGACAGATAATCAGCATAAAAAGTCCTTGCAAAGTCAGTTTGTAGCCTACAGGCCACAAGTTAGATATCCCGAATAAGATGAAATTTATTAGCCATATTCTGCCCTGAAGACTACAGGGGAAGAATTTGAAGGAGATTAGAGAGACCCTAAATCTGGGAAAGGACCAGAGAAAACACTGATGATTATTATGATTGCCTTTTGAAAAGTCATAAAGGGACGATTGATTCCATTAAAATATTCATATTCTCACCTGCAAACTCCTTTGGACAGTCGCACACATTGCAGGGTATTTGGCTCAAATAAATGTAGGAATCAGTGGCAATGGAATTAAATTTTTTTCTAGATAACTGTACTGTACTCATATGATGGAGATGCTGTTGTTAAGAGATGTGCTTTAATGCACCTTACCAAGTGATGGGTTCTTTGAAATTATCCCAGTATGGGTTGTGAATTAAAATTTACATTGCCTTCAGTGTATCCAAGCATAACAGAAAGAATATAGGCAAAGGGTCTGTAATCTTCTCCAATCCCTCCACTACACATAATGAACTTGAGTCCAGGAGATACTAAGTAACTTTCCTAAACAGCATGTACGACAGAGCCTACATTTAAACCTGGCTACTAGGTTTCTCCTGACTTAGGGGTTAGTAAAATGACCTTATGGGTCACTCTGCTCCAATGTGGGAATCAACTATTATGAGCCCAGTTAGGAGTCTATAGCAATTTCTTAGAACAGGAGATAACAGTATCTATAATAAGAGTAAAGGCAATGAAAATGGACAGAATTAAACATATTCTAAAAAGGTTCATGATTGCTTGGGAAAGAGGAATGAATGGATGAAAGGAGAATATATAGCATTTGAAATAAGAAGATAAAGTATACTAGTGTTAAAAATACGAACACATTAATTTTAGGGGATGGTTGTGGCAGAAATTCTATACCAAATTAAAATGTTGCATTTAGGAGATATGATAATCCATTTTATTACAATGAAATTAATTTTCATTAAAACTGAAACTAGGGCGATGCCTGTGGCTCAGTGAGTAGGGCGCCAGCCCCATATACCAAGGGTGACAGGTTCAAACCCAGCCCTGGCCAAACTGCAACAAAAATAAGATAGCTGGGCATTCTAGTGGGTGCCTGTAGTCCCAGCTACTTGGGAGGCTGAGGGAAGAGAATTGCCTCAGCCCAAGAGCTGGAGGTTGCTGTCAGCTATGATACCACAGCACTCTACCAAGGGCAACAAAGTGAGACTCTGTCTCTTACAAAAAAAAAAAAAAAAAAAAAAACTAACTAAAAGCCCATACTAACAATAAAGTTGTTTTTGTTTTTAATTTCAAACTAGAAGTTTTTAAAAAGATGAGTTCGAGAGACCTTGATAACTTCTCCCTATAATGGTTGCAGAATGAATAAAAAAGTGGGGTTGGGGAAAACAATGGATTTCTGCAGCAAGTCTCTGCAGAAATTGGCTGAGGCTAAGCCAGGTGTAACAAAATTCAACCTCACATCCTGGTGGCAGAGTGAAATCCAAAGAAATCAATCACACTGTGATTTAATTTTAGAAAAGGAAACAGTGACAAAATGACATCATGAGTAAAGAAAACCTACAAATAAATTATAAATAATGCACAGGATGTCTTAAAGCCTTTTAGAGACATCCCTAAAGCCTTGCGTAAATGTGGATCCAGGAAAAAAAAAAAATAACTTATGTACAAGTCTTTGTTACCAGTTAGAAAAGTATAAAAGATATTCAAAGACAGGGGAAATGTAAAACTAAATATAGACGGAATATAAATGGATTTAAAAAAAAAAGAGGGAGAGCAACAAAATATGATTCTTCAAATACAACTTGAGTCCAAAAAGAAACTGAGGGATGGTGTATAAGATGCCTTGGAGCCTAATATAAGTTCTTTAAGTGCAGCAAAGGGAAAATATTGGTGGAAAATTTCACCCGAACCACTTCACCACAGGAATAAGAATGGATACCCAACGTAAAGAGATTGAACACAGAAACCCACGGTTTTTGCCTGTCTTTCTCAAGGTCATTACCAGTTTCACATCTTAAAGGGGAAGTCAGGTCAGAAGATTCTAGATACACATGATCTTGGAAAACAAACTGACAAAACAGATGAGTCACTGTTGCTGGATGGCCGCCATCCACAAATTCTAAAAGTAACACCAAGGCTGGACCTTGAGATTGTAAATCAATGCAGTTGTGCTATTAAACTGCCACATTCTAGACAATGTAAAATTTGCCAGAGAGATTTCCCCACCACCAGTAATGAAGAGGAGCCAGGTGAAACTGCCTTTTGTAATGAAGTCAAATCCCAGTGTAAAGCATGAACCACATGGTGCTTGGCCCAGCCCCAGGCAGCGCTGGTGAAAAGGGAACGCTGGGACAGAAGGAGAAGGTGGGGACCTGCTGTTCCACTGCCTCGCACCTTATCTCACTTGACTTATTGAATCTGCTGAAGTTTCAGTTTCTTCATTCTTATAGGGATGGAATAACCCATAACACCCCCCTCCAAAAAACCCCCAAAAATTAAAGACTCAAGGAAATAGTGTAAGCATAACTTACACTTAAAGACTCAAGGAAATAGTGTAAGCATAACTGTCAAACAACAGCAACTACTAATATTTTTCATGTGCTCTCTACATTCCCAGGCACTGTAGTAGATATTTGCAGGCAATTCTCACTTTGCAGGTGCACAGCACTCTGGGCTTGCTTTCTTTCCCTAGAGTAATCTTAGGGCCCAACTGCTTTAAGTGAAAGCACTTCATGATGTGTAAACTGCTGTGAGAACGTAGGTACTTAGGAAGAGATCATGGGGTCTATTGACAAAGGTATATCCTTAAACAGTAGCAAAATAGAAGTGATTGGAGGAGAAGGGGCACAGCTTCTGTAAGATAATGAAACGTTGGATTAATTTCCCACTCAATTTCCTAAAACTATCATGGTTATGAAGCAAACCAAACTAATTATATATGGCCTCATGGAATATCTGTCTATTTAAAAAATAAAAGCACTCACCAAAAGTGATATTCAAGAATAAGAGCACTAATGAATAAATTATGGTATTAGTCAACTATGAACAGAAATGTTGTGGGTGAACATAAAACCACCAAGCAAAATATTTCACTACATGCTATTAAAATGGAAAAAAGTGAATCACGAGGTGAATGGAAACCATAATCCTAATTTTGTCATTGTGTGTGTCCATGGCTGTGTGTGTCTGTCTTGGAGCAGGGGAAGTCTGAAATGGTATACAACAAAAAAAAGTGAATACATTCTCGATATATTCATCGAGATTAGAAATCCCTAATTATTCACTTTCTTCCCTGAGCATTTCTGTGTTTTCTCATTTTTCTACAATGACTACATTAATTTGTAACGAGAAATTTTTTAAAAACGCAAATGACTCTCTTTAAACCACACGAGGGAAAACCGTAGCTTCTTCACTCATGCTAAGAATACAAAAAAAAAAAAAAAACAAGCTTTGCTTCAGAAAGCAATGGGAAGTACTTCAAAGTTCCTTCAGTGTTGCCAAGGTTTATTTAACAATATTTTCTCACCATATATTATACAAGAACAGAACTGAACAGATGGTCTACATCGAAAACCCAGCAATCTAGGAAAAGTTATCCTCACTCTACCTACTCATCATATACTATATACTATGTATTACACATAAAAACAGATACCTCCTTATTTCCTCATTAATAACATGCATACCTAAATCTTACACAGATCTCATATGCCAGAGCAATCCTAGAGGCTACACACAGAATCTACACATGCCCTACTGACTTTAACAATAACATTCTTGCCTCACATATTTGTACATTTTATCCCAAAAAATGAAGTCATTTGAATTTGGTGAAAAAGGCAAAGCTTGATTTTGAATCTGTATTATGTATGCAAATCGTATCTTGGCATCAAATTAGTCTTCAAGAAGCAACATTTCCTTTATGTCACTTCCTTCCTGGATCGATCAATAGCCCTTTATTTCTTTCAGGATCAAGTACAAATGGCTCAGGCTTACATTCAAGGTTCACCCTGGGTCCCCTGGCTTCTCTGGCAATACTTCCCAACCTGAACCTTAACTCCACTCAGGCCAGAGTCCGCACTGCCACTCAAATACAGAATGAGCTTTCTTGCCTCTGTACTCTTGTGGGGATATTTTCTCCAATAGAAATACCTTTCATCATTTTCTTTCCCCATATAAATCCTCTTATCCATCAATACCAGCTTTCAATCTGTGTCCATAATACATCCCATCTTCTGATTTCTCTAATTTCCCAAACCTTTTTGCTTGATACTTTATCATATTTCATCTATTGATTTTTAGGAAATTATTTAAGAATTTGAGACTTTAAAAGTTCATACTAAATTAAACTCAAATGCTCAATGTATACATTTTATAGCAAAAAGGTACAACGTGTATAAAAAAGACGTGATGATATGCTTTCACGACTTAATAAATGAATGGTGCTGCCACCAATTACAAAAAAATTTGGCTCTTTTTCTAATCTGGCCATAAAATTAGGTCAGCAAGACCTTCTCCTTGAAAAGACTTTGTTGGGAATTAGTTTTTTTTTTTTTTTTCTGTATGTGCTTGAATATAATAAGACTGCATTCCTTTAAATGTAGTATTTAATTCAGTCATTTTGCTAATTAAGACTAGACTTCTCCCCAATCAGAATAAAATCATAGACTCGTCTAATTTCTTGAGCTCAAAGACACCTTAGAGATTATTTCCAGAATCAGAGAGTAACTTGCCCAAGGCCACATAGGTGGTTAGTCAAACTTTTTTTTTAATTCTGTGAGTCATTCTCATTTGTACTTACTTACGGTAGGCATCCCAGTGTAAAGAACAGAATCTGGATTTGCAGACAGAAGCCCTCGTTTCAAAGCCAAGACCAGTTTCACATGCTTTAAGTCCCTTTCCTTAGTGTAAAGCAGAAATAACAGCAGATGATCCCACAAAGTTATTGACAATAGCCAGGTAATAAGAAATACTTATGTACCACAACTTTACATTGTAAACTTTGCATCCTGTCTAACCTGTAATGGTTGCTCACACACCCATGTGCCGGAGATCCTCCCTCCCTCAAGCCCCGTGGATTCTGCCTTTGAATCTCACATGGATGGATTCATGGCACCTCCAGTTCTGCAATCTTAAATCCAAACCGCTATTTCTCTCTTCTCCAATAGAAGCTTCAGGACTGGCTTCTCTCTAATCACTTGCATCTTTTCCCACACTACAGCCAGAATTCTCTCCGTTCTCTTCGAAAAACTCACACCTCAGGTGGAACTTCCCTACTTTAGAATTCATCAATGCCTTCCCTCATTTCTTCCCTTGGACCAAACCCTCCAGGCTCCCAATGCACCTCCAGGACCTGCAACGTTTGGCTTCCTTGCCTCCTCCGGGCTCACCTTCTGTTACTTTCCTCTTTAGTCTTTTCACTCCTTCTATTCCTTCAGTTCCTGGAATATGTTGGTCTTTTTAACACCTCAAAGCCTTGGCAAGACTCTCTGCTGTAAAAGCTCGCTCCACTCCCCACATAGTTAACTCCTACCTCTCATTCAAACTCCAATCACATGCAATTCCTTGAGGAAAGTCTGTCTTAACTCTCCAGACTAAGTCTCCCTAAAATACATTCTCCTGGTACCCTAAATCCTCCTCTCCTTCATTATATCTCATTACAATGGTAATTAATTTATTATCTTTTAAGTGTCTATATCCCTTGCTATGAGGTTTATGAGAGTGTTTGCTTAAGGCTTAAGTATTAGGGAGGGAAGGAAAATAAGGAAGAAAAATAGGATTTGAATTGTTATTCTTGTATATCCACCACTTCTATACTCTGCCCCTTCTACTCCCCACCCAGACGACGTAACTAGCCATTCTTCATTCTCCACATATCATACAACTAAACAGAACTTTAAACCCATAGAATGCCCACCCTTCTCTTTCATCCTCATTACAAGACACATCGCCCAATAGGAAAGATAGGAAATTAAAATTTCAGTAAGAAAATCATAGTTGTCACTACAAGCAGTTCTGAGCTTCTATCTGATATGCCAGCCAGGCTTGGGTCAGGTCAGTGGGATTAGTCTTATCTCTGCCCCATGAGGCAGAAATCACCAGGCAGTTTCTCTCTATTTCTGTGCAGACAGAGAGTTCACAGTGGAAATCTGGCCTGGTCATGTGAGCTCCCTGGATCCGACTGACCCGGCCAGATCCCCCTTTCCCCGCCGAGAATTCATCAGAGACAGCTAATCAGGGTTTTCTCCTAGCATCTTGCTGATCTCTACTTAGGAGATAGAATCACAAATCTCCTCTTCTGAGAATAGGATACAGCTTCCAGAGCTGCCAGTTTGGAGGAAGGAGAGACCACAGGAGGTGGTAAAATAAACTTCTCTGCCTATTCACCCCTAGGAGTACACAATTGCCTTCTGAAGGAGAGAAAGGAAATGAGGGCAGGTCCCTAAATCAGGGAAGACATTTATATAAATTCTTCTTGCTTGCTCATAAAACACTTGGCATTCATTCAATGTAAAAAGTATTGTTGGTTTCAATCTGCCCAACCCCACATTTGTAATAAGGCTATAAAAACTCCAAAAGAGAACTTCTTAATATCACTGATATTACAATGGAAAACAAATACTAATTACACATGTTACTAGTGCCAGCATACTTTCTTGCATAACTTTTTTTCAGACTTTTTTTCATCCTGTAATAAGAAAGGAGGGACACAGAAGAAGAGAAGTGATGAAGGTTATTTGAGCGGCAGAGTTCTGGTCTGCTGACGTCCTCAGCAAGATTCATTAATCTTGGAGATTCTCATTCTCATTTACTAAACAACAGTGATTCACACAGAGTTACACAGCCAGAGTGGCGAAGTTAATTGGAATCTAGATCCCCTAACATTTCTTCCTTCCTTCAGCAATTCCTCAGTACTGCAAGCTACAATATTAAGTGAGACTGTCATAGGCTTATGAAGAGAATCAAACCCACAGTGTTTAGTATGAAATTAATAGTGGACACATGCTTTCTTTCAGTTTTATTGGTTCTGTTTTGTGTTTTGGCTTAAGCCTTTTGAGCAAAGCAAAAACCAGGGAGAGCTTATGCAACCCATATCAATACTGGTATCTCTCCTCAGCATTAAATTAGCATTGGGAGCACAATATGGCTCTCACTCAAGTCCAGAGAAAGAGAGGACGGATGGAGGAAGGGAGGAAGAGATCGCTCTGAACACTGGCAAATTCTGTTCAGTCAGTGGCAAGCAGCCAGATAATTCCTTTTAATTTAACTCTTTATTTTCTCTTGTAGAAGCAATTGTGCATTTACTTAAAGCATTTTAACTGTGAAAGCATGCACAATGACATAGGATGGGCACCATTAACCCAATCTAACAAATAAGGAAGCTTATACTCATGTTATTATAATATCTACATTTTATCAGGAAATTATTGGCCAATTGTACATTTTATCAGGAAATTATTCAAAACCAGGGGCTGGGTTATCTAACGTCAACCCCGGGTTCTTTCCACTTCTCCATCTCTCTGACTTAGTGTCCTGCCCAGAACTGTTTATTCTGGCAGACAGATGCTTTTAAACCAAACAAAATGATGCAGAATACAAGAACAGTGTGGCTGGTAGAGGGACCAGGGTATACCAAAAAGAATCACCTAAGGAAACTATTTTCTTATTTTAAATATGCCAGGTGGAGTACAGAGGTATATAATGACAAAAGTGTACTATATAGGCAAATATGATCAAAAAGACCTTTATGATACACACATTGTTACGTACTACTAGACAAGGTGTCTTTAGGATGTGACCAGATTGCATAAAAGAATTCATAATCTTCTGGAGTTAACATTTATCAAACGAAAGAAGGAAAGAAATCCTATGACCTCCTGGTCAACTGCTTGACTTCCAAGCTGTACTATACTTTTCTGGATTAATAAATTACTTGTAAATAACTCACAAATGTATCTTTTTTAGCAGTCATTATGGTAATTGGAGCTGGGGTTTATATTGTAATTAATAATAACTAATGACTAAAAGCTTATTCGACCACCTATGAAATCTAGAGAGAAGACACTCAAAGGGTAAAAAGCTAGATTTTTTAAAATGTTAATGTATTATTTTTAATTATGTAACATCAAACATTTCCTTAGAATGCAAATGTCCTAGGAAAAAGGAAATATGTTTATCCTGCATCTTAATCAGAGACCTCACTGCTGTGCAGCCAGTGCTCGCTGAACCAGAACTAGGTTGACAATGGAGGTGGTGACAGTGGAAACATTTAGCAACAGGAACAGCCCTTATGGATGGTGTTTTAACTCTTTCTAAACTACACAGGTAGGTAAGATTATAAGCTTAAAACTATTTAAATTATTTTCTTCTGTGATGGATATTAAAGCAACATGTAACTCAAACTCTCCAGAGGTATTTCTTGAAGGGTTTCAGTTTTTACTCTTTGTTAGAAAGAGTTGTCAAAAACCTCTAGAGGGGTTTTCATTTTCGTTGGAACTGTTTGCGGGCAGGGGATGAAGAGCACCCTTGTGAGCAGCGTGGACATAGTTCTTGAAAGCTGTTCTTTCACGTGGCCCTTCCTTACAGTAGTTGGAGAGAAAGCTCACTTCCATCCCAGGCCTTTCTGTCTCTGCTGCTCTCTCACTAAGTAGTTGGTGCAGGGCTCCCCCTGGGGGGTTAGCTACACTGCCTCCGATGCAGTATAACTACACTCTTCCTGTTCCTGGCCACGAAACAGCCCAAATCTGGCTGTAGACAGAAGCCAAGGCAACTTTCATGCCCAGATGAACCAGAGACAGGGGTGGGATGGGCCAAGTGAAGTTCATCTCTTTTGCAATTCCCAAGGGCACAACAGCTACTGCCACCACAGATGCCAAAGGGAGAGAATAGAGCCAACCTCAGAGCAGAGCAGTGGCTGCTCCCTGGCTCTGGCTCTGGTGTGTGAGAAAGAAGGCACAGATGCCAGATGACAAAGGAGACCTGACCAGATCTGAGCCAATGAACAGGGCCGCCAGCTAACCCAAGCACGAAATGGAGAGTCCCACAGAGGGTGTTTTTTGTTTTTGTGTGTCCTTCCCTTTACCCTTACAAAATCCAGTTGAACTAATTTTTTTTTCTCGAGGTTACAGGTAAGTGTGATAAAAGTATAATCATGAATGTCTAGATAAATGTTTTTCTGGAAACCTTAAACTCTTTATCAACAGAGTCATTAACACCCAGTTACCAGGATAGCGAGGATAAAATCCGGCTGAGCCACTAACCACGTAACCTTCTCAACAACTCTTCATTGCTCAAAAGTTAGAAGTTCTCCCTCTCAATATCATGACAGGTGGATATGGGCATATGATCCACTATCACAAAGGACTCCAGGCTATTTAGAGAAAACACCTGAAAAACTATTCATATGAAAATATAACTTGACTAAGAACGTCTTTAATGTCCTATTTCAAAATAATGATAATGCTTGTTACATCATTACCGAGAAACAGAACATAGTTATTCCTGAGACTTCACCAGTATGGGTCTCACTTGCCCATGGCCGTGAAGTGATGATTTAGATCAAACAGCCTGTGTTTCATGGGACTAACCTAAATTATTTAGTCAATTTTCTTCTATTTCAGCACAACATAGGCCCAGATGCATTAAAATCAACACCAAGAACATCATTTATCTGGGAACCCATGAACCTAATTATAAGAAACAACAGAAGCAACTGTGTTGCAGAAGGGATGCAGCTGGTGCTGAACAGTGACATACTCTGACATGGAGGAGCGTGCGTGTGCTCACGTGCACATGTGTACAAGGGGGAAGAGAGCACGTGGTCGGCAGCCAGCCACCCCGACCATGATGAGGGCAGGAGGGTGTCAGACAACTGTTTCTGAGTCACCCTCAGGTTTCTTAACCGCATCTGGCTGCCCTGTCCTACCCCATTATTCAAAGGGATTCTTGCCTGGTCTGTGCTTCAAACAGGGGTATCCCAAAGCTTGACAACTAGGGCCACTTCCACGATCCGCTGAACTCCATTTAGTGAACCTCACAAGCTCCCCTCTTGAAATAGCAATGTTCCCTAGGAGTAAAAGCAATCTGCTGTGGCCAAAGGATACCAGACCATTCAGAGAATCGCCACTGTAGTTCACTGTGGTAAGACTGTAGGGTTTTCTGTTGTTAATGGAAGACTGTCCAAAATATAATTATCTGGTTTGGTGCTCCATTAGACCTTCTCCATCCTTTGAAGTGCCTGTCCCTCGTCCAACTCCTCGGCTGTGTAATGAATATTCCACAGTTTCACTTAAACTTAAGAGAAGCACGTATTAGTGACTTCATTCTTAGCATTTAATCAGACAAATTAAGTTCCTAGAGTTAAATGGAACAGGAAGGAAAGGGATTAACCTCTGTAGCCAGCACAGTACCGTCATGATGCTCATGTCTCAATATGAAAAAGCTGAATGGCAGCAATATCAGGAATCAGAGAAAGTCCTGAGGGCTTTGGAGGGAAAAAAACGTGAAGGAATAAAACATAAAACACCAAAGCTGCGTTGGAATTCTACTTTTCCTGCAGACACGCTTAGTGGAAGAACTGTGTATTCCAGAACCTCACAATTTAGATAGAGGAAAAGGGCAGTGAGTTTTGAGATGAGGAAGTTTTTAGAACCTGTAACTTGTAATTGCATTTTAGGTAAGTTCCAGCTATTCCCCCCAAGCTTACTTTAGAATGTTAAGTTCAACACAGTATTTATTCACTTGCAGTGCTTGCGCTAGTCAAAGGCCAGGGAGTCTATTCTCTTTTTGATTGGCAAGAGGACTTTATAGCTACACAAAACATCCCCAGCAATGAAAAATGGAACCCACAAATGTAACATTAGCAACCAGCTGTCAGAAGAAAATCCGGAGTGGGAATGCCAGTCTGGTCAATCCACGCTGAGAGGAAGCGTGTGCACACATGTGTGTGCATAGGAAGAGACTCTCGTGTTGAGAAGCGTGAGAAATGTGAGCGGGTGCCTGTCCTAACGATGGCAGAATGCCCAAACATGAGGACGGAGTAGAACCGTCAGTGGTAGAGCAAGGGAGCCCAGACTCTCCGGGGCTGCTCTCAGAGGTGGGAAGGGTGAGATAGTGGACTAATAAGAGAACATATTTTCGTGTTAGCATTACTTGGTGTGTTGTAGGTATGATTAACACATGAGGAATGAGCACTCTGGGTGTCAGCTTGTTAAGTGAAACACACACTATGTATGTACTTTCATTTTTAACCTTCATGGATTCAATTCACAACCTCCCCCAAACACGGAGACCTAAAACCTCTTCAAAGTAAACACCAGCGCTAGCTATTTAGTCCTGCGAGTATGAAACACATTGGTCGTTCTGAGCCAACACAGCCATTAACCCGTGAATTCTCATTTTCTCTCTCTCTCCCTCTCTCCCTCTCACTCTCTCTCTCTCTCTCCCTCTGTCTACATACATACACACACATACACACTCCCTACTCCCCTCGACTGGGATACACTCCTCCCCTCCTGATCGTAGAAGGTTCTGTAGGGGTTATTTTGCACAGAAATGCAAGGACCAGGTGCCCAGCCTCCTCCTAAACTTAATGCCAATTCCCTCCTGAAGGAGGATTGCAGTGATATCAGCACCGGGGACAAGAGGACAGCGAACACCACGGCCGCGCTTGGAGTTTACGGAGAGCAGCCCAGCTCTGCCTCCACCACCCCTAGCACAGCTCCCACCTCCGCCAACACCCCCCCCACACACACACACGCACGCACACACATTCACACACGCACACACTCACACTCTCACACCACTCTACTCGCCCCCCGCCCCCACGCACACACAAACCCAGTCCCGGGTCCCCCCACCCACACCGAGATTGCAGCGAGTCTGTCGCACACTCCCGCAGCTCCAGGACCCGGCCGGGGCGCAGAGCCGCGAGGCGGCAAGCGCACCGCAGGACTTGTCAATAAGCCCGGTTCCGTCCAGAAGGCGAGCGCTCCGGACCCCACCGGCCGCCCCGAGCCCGGCGGCGGGGAGCAGCGGGCGCGCGGGGTCAGGGAATCCTCCCCTACCTTGCAATGAGAAGAGGGACAGGAAGAAGCCCAGCACCCAGACGCTGTGCAGCCAGTAGGTCCTCATGTCTCCGCCGCGCTCGATGCTCCCTCGCGCGCTCCGCTGTCCTCTCTTCCGCTCGCGCTCTCTAGTAAAACGCGCCGCTCGTTTCCCTCGGTTTCCCTCTGGGCTCTCCCGGCTTGGGCAACCCGGACAGACCAAGCTCCTGCCGCACGACGGCCGGATCCCAGAACAGTCTTGTTGGAGAGCGCGAGCCAGGGACAGGGAGGGACGCTCGTAGCCCGTGCCCGGCGTAAACACAGCGAGCCCCCTTCTCCCGCAAGCTCTCCCGCTCTCCTCCTTCCTATCCTCCTCTCCCTCACTCCCCTGCAGCTCCAACTAAATGCGATGTACTTAAACAAGCAGCGCCTTATAGGACCGCGAACCCAGCCGAAAGGGCCCCGCTACTGCCATCTAGTGCGCACGTCCCGGCATCGCCGCGGCCCTGCGTTTGGCTGTGTGCGGTGTCCATCCAGTGCCACCAAAACGTCCTTTGCTCTTAGCAAAAGGGAGTGAAGCTCTTGCCTTCTTAAATCCTTGGCTTGACCTTGTTGTCCCGCAGTGCCTGATTTTCTCCTTTTCATGAGGAAAGGCTTGGAACTTACTATCCTCGCATCTTCATTACCCCATTGCTCCTTCTCTCTGTCCTTTGAAATCTCCCTTATTTCTCCACCAAATTATAGAAATGCTTCTTCAAATTTCACCGTGAGTTCCACCTCAAAGGCCTAACGACCGTTTGAGCATCCACTGTACTTGAACTGCATGTTGCATTTCACAGTGTTTATCGTTCCTACTCGGTTTCAGCGTCACTGGGTCAAAACAGTTCTCCGGGAGCCCTCTGGGTCCTTTGCCCTTCTCTGTTTGTATCTTCTGTTATGTTTTTTTGGTTTTCTCTAAATTTAAGTTGTTTGGAAATAAAACATGTCTCCACTTACTCCAAAATACAAACCTCCGCCATTGCAGCTTAGGCTTCCCAGCGGGGTGCAGCACATCCATTTGAATGACTGAGGACCTGTGGATGATTGGTCAGAAGGGCTTCCCCTTAAGAGCATTGACTCCAACTCAGGACAGCTGGACTTCACTTCGCCCACTGCTACCTTCACTTGCTGAGAATCTTAACCAAGATACTCAGTCTCTGAACTTCATTTTATTCATCAGTAAAATTACAGAGCTGAGGAAGATCACCTGACTCTAGCACTGTTTCTGACCCATCTCCTTAGCAGGGGATCTTTATATCCCACCCCCAGATTTCCACAATAGCTACCTAGTAATCCCTTTCCTCCATTCTGTTCTGTAATATAGTCTATAAATTACCACCAGGTTAATCTTCTAACAGTATCTTTCACCGGCTTTGAGTTACAGTAGGTTTCTATGGTCTTCTGGATCCTTATTAGAACCAACTGGGGCTTTTTAAACCTAATGATGCATGACCTCAACCCAGACCAATTAGATCCCCATCTTTGGGTGATCTGGCATCAGCAGTTTTGTAAATATCCCAGGTCATTTTAATCTGCAATCAGTGCTGAGAAACACTGGCCTATCAGATGAAATTCAGATTCTTAATTTTTTATTTAAGGTCTTCTGAAATCAAAATCAAAGTCTTACCTTTAAGAATTCACATTCCACTGAGGCAAGAGAATCGCCTAAGCCCAAGATCTGAAGGTTGATGTGAGCTGTGATGCCACAGCACTCAACCAAGGGCAACAGAGACTCTGTCTCTAAAAAGAAAAAAAAGAAAAGAAAACAAAAAAGAATTCACATTCTATTTTTCTATCCCCACTTGAGATACTCTCTTCCAGATTGCCCCATCTTCTTTTTGTTCCATTCACTTCCTCCATCTGCTCCTTGCTTGTCTCGCCTAAGGTGGCAATGTGCATATGACCACAGTGTGGACTCTGAAACTAGAACTAATTAGATTTAAGTCTCACTTTGCCTATAATGAACTGTGAGACCTTGTATAAGTCCCAAAGGGCTTTGTGACTTTGACTCATGAGTAATAAATAATGTCTAGTGGCATTATTTTTCAATGATCAGCCAAGATTTCTTCAATATTAATGTTTATCTTATGTATATGTAGGTATATCTTAGTAATGTTTCTCAAAATGCAATCAATCTAGATTAAGATTGAGATGTAACAGAATCACACAGTATACAAGTTAAAATTCCAGCTTACTTACTGCAATACCTGGGGTATTAATGTATGTGGATGTTGGGGATCTAGGAAACTGCATTTTAACAATATCTCTAGGTGGCTTTTGTGCCCTCTGATCATTGAAAAACTTTGTTTAAGAACCATAAAGTGTTAAGAGTTGTGAGAAATCATTACACTTCTCTAGTCCAGTTTCAACCTCAGCGTCATTGGCATTTGAGGCAGATAAGAATTTGTTATGTCCTTTATACTTCAGGGTGTTTACCAGTATCCTTGGCCACTAGACACCATTAGCACCCTCCTTTCTCCGGACATTCTATATGTCTCCTAAAGAACTAATACCCCCACCCCAGCCACCCTCATGGAGAACTATTTATCAAGTCTAAACCCCATTTTTTTGGCCGGGGCTGGGTCTGAACCTGCCACCTCTGGTATATGGGGCCAGTGCCCTACTCCTTTGAGCCGCAGGCACCACCCTAAACCCCATTATTAAATAAAGAAACTGAATCATAGGAACTCATATGACTTGCAGAGCCGTACAGTGTAGGTTTGGATTTGCCATAACCAAAAAGTGTGTTGCATCAGACTTTGTGGTCTCCCTACATTATGTTTAGAATGACTTCCAAGTTTTATTAAGAAAGTATGTCCCAGTACTTGTGCAAATTTATAGAGTATATGTGCATGGACTTATATGCATAGATTTTGTAGAGGTCAAGTCGGGGCTTTCAGGATATTCATTACCTGAGTAGCTGTACCTGTTCATTTCTCATCATCCATCAGCCTCCTACCCCGTCATACCTCTGAGGCTCCATGGCCCATCATTCCACTCTATACATCCATGTTTAGACATTTTTTAGCACCTACTTATTTGGCTTTCCATGCCTGGCTGGTTTCACTTAAAATAATGGCCTTCCGGTTCTATACATATTGCTGCAGAATTTATGATTTCATTCTTTTTTATTGCTAAATAGTATCTCATTGTGTACGTATACCACATTTTATTTATTCCTTTCTCCAGGGATGGACACTCAGGTTGACTCTACATCTTTGCTGTTGGAAATAGTGCTGTAATAAACATAAGAATGCAAGTCTCTTTTTGATACATTCATTTGTTTTCCTTTGGATAGATTTTTTTTCCTTTGTCCGATTCAATGGTAAATCTATTTTTAATTCTTTGAGATATTGCCATACTGTTTTCTGTAGAACCTGTACTAAATTGTGTTCCCATCAACAGTGCAGAAGAGATCCCTTTTGCTCCACGTTCTTGCTAAAATCCATTATTTTTATCTTTTTAACAACAGCTATTCTGGCTGGGGTAAGATGATATCTAATTGTGGTTTTAATTTGAATTTCTCTGAGGATTAGAAAAGTTACGTACTTTTTCAGAAACTTGTTGGCTGTTCACATGTTTTCTTTGAAAAGGGTTTATGTCTCTCACCCATTTTTTAATGAAATTATTTGTGTGGTTTTTTGGTGAGTTGTTTGACTAACTTGTATATTCTGGATATTTGTCTCTGTTCAAATAAATAGTTTGAAAATATTTTTCCCATTCTATGGGTTGTCGTTCATTCTGTTAATAATTTATTTTGCAGTGAAGATTTTTAGTTTAATTAAATTCCATTTGGGTTTTTTGTTTGTTTGCTTAGTTTTGTTTTGTTTTTGTTGTCTGTCCTTTTGAGGTCTTAATCACAAATTCTTTGCTTATACTCTGGTTTTTCTTCAGATCGTATAAATCTTTCGCTTTTTACAAATTCTTTGCTTAGACCAACTCTCCAGAAGAGGTTTCCCTATTTGTTTCCTAGTAAATTTATAGTTTTGAGTCTTTTGTTGGAGTCTTTAATTGATCTTGAGTTGATTTTTGTATATGGTGGAGAGAGGACTTCAATTTCATTCTTCTGTGTACAGCAATTCCATTTTCCTACCAATTTTCCTATTGAAAGGTGGCTTTCCTTACTGTATTTTCTTATTGGATTTTCCAATGATCAATTGACTATAAACTTGTAGCTTTATACCTGAATAAATACTTATAAATACTAGGATTTTTCCCCCAATTTTGTGAAAAAAAGTGACATTGATATTCTCGTAGGGATTATATTGAAACTGTATATTTCTTTAGTCAATATAACCATTGTAATGATATTAATGATTCTGATCCATGAGATATTTTCACATTTGTTTCTATCATCTATAATTTTTTCATTAGTGCTTTACAACTTTGCTTATAGAGACCTCTCATTATCTTAGTGAAATTCATTCCTAGATTTTTTTGTAGTTATCGTAATTGTCCCCTTGATTTTTTCTCAGCAATAGAAATAGAATTGGTATATAGAAACATCGCTGATTTTTGTATGTTGATGTTGTATCCTGCATCTATAATGAATTCATTTATCAAATGTAAGAAGTTTTTGGTGAGTGGAGTCTTATGTTTTTCTATTAATAGATATACGATCCTGTCATCAGAAAGCTAGCATAATTTGACTTCCTCTTTTTCCAATTTGAATGTCCTTTATTTCTTTGCCTTGCCTGAGTGCTCTCACAAGCATGTCCAGCACTATGTTGACAAGGAATGCAAGTGGGGGCCTGGTCTCAGAGGAAATTTTTAACTTTTCCCGTTTAGTATGATACTGACTATGGGATTGCCATATTTAACGTTTACTTATTTTGAGGTTTATTCTTTCTTTCTTTCTTTCTTTTTTTTTTTTGTCTGGGGCTGGACTTGATCCCGCCACCTCTGGCATATGGGGCCAGTGCCCTACTCCTTTGAGCCACAGGTACCACCCAAAGTTTGTTCTTTCTATAACTAGTTTATTGAGAGTTTTTAACATGGAGGTTGAATTTTATCGCATGCTTTTTCTCTGTCTGTGGAGATAATCGTATTTCTACCTTAAATCGGTTTATGTGATGTATCCCATTTATTGATTTGTGTATGTTGATCATCCTTGCATCCTGGATATAAAACTCACTTGATCATAGTATATTATCCTTTTTCATGTGCTATTGTAATCTGTTTGCTAATATTTTGTTGAAGATTTTTGCATCTATGATCATCAACAATAATGGTTTGTGATTTTCTTTTGTTGTTCTGTTCTTCAATGATTTTGGTACTAAGGTAATACTGTCCATGTAGCATGAGTAAAAGAGAATTTCCTCTATTTTTATTTTTTGAAACAGTTGCAGGAGTAGTAGTATTAGTTCTTCTTTGTACAATAAGTAGAATTTGGAATTCAGCTGTAAATCCTTTTGGTCATAGGCTTTTCTCTGATGGACTGCTTGCTATTTTTTGTGTGTTAAGAGATGGCGTCTCTTTCTGTCACCCAGTCTAAGTGCAGTGGCATTTTCATAGTTCATTGTAGCTCCGAACTTTTGGCTAAAGCAATCCTCACACCATGGCCTCCTGAGTCTCTGGGACTTCAGGTGCATGTTATCATACCTGGCTACCTTTTGTCATTATTTTCAGAGCTAGGTTCTCACTATATTGTCCAGGCTGGTCTTGAACTCCTGCCCTCAAGCAATTCTCTCACATTACACTCCTGAATATGTGAGATTACAAGCATGAGCCAATGCCCAGCTGTTGGGAAACTTATTACTGATTCAATCTAGCTATTCATTATTGATCTATTTAGCTTTTCTATTTCTTTGTGATTCATACTTGGAAGTTTGTATGTTTCTAGGAGTTAATCTATTTAGTCTAGGTTTTCAAGTTTGTGAGCATATAGTCATTTAAAATAGTTAGATGAAGGCAGTGCCTGTGGTTCAGTGGGTTGGGCACTGGTCCCATATATCAAGGGTGGCAAGTACAAACCCAGCTCCAGCTAGCTAAAACAGCAATGACAACTGCAACAACAACAACAAAAAAGCCAGACATTTTGGCACCTGTCCTCTCAGCTACTTGGGAGGCTGAGGCAAGAGAATTGTTTAATCCTAAGAGTCAGGGGTTGCTGTAAGCTGTGACACCACAGCACTCTCCTGAGGGGTAAGACTCTGACTCCATCTCAAAAAATAAAATAAAATAGTCAGATGATATTTTGTATTTCTGTGGTATCACTTTATTGTCTCTTTTTTCATTTCTGATATTCCTGATTTGGCTATTCTCTCTTCTTTTTTTGATTAGTCTAGTTAGCAGTTTATCAATTTTATTCATATATTCTAAGACCTAACTTTTGATTTCACTGATTATTTGTAATTTTTAAAAGTCTCTATTAGATTTATTTCTAATCTTTGTTATGTCTCTTCTGCTAGTTTTAGGTTTAGCTTTTTCTTGCTTTTCTCATTCTTTAAGGTGCATTGTTAGATTGCTTATTCTTAATCTTTCTACTTTTTTGATGTAGGAATTTAATACTATAAAACTTCCCTCTTATTATTGTTTTTTACTGTATCCCACAGGTTTCGCTATAGTTTGTTTCTATTTTCACATTTTTCATAAATTTTTTTCATTTCCACTTTAATTTCTCTATGGACCTAATTGTCATTCAGGTGAATATTGCTTTTTTTTTTTTTTTTTTTACTGTTACTTGCATTTATTTTATGTTGCATCTATTCCATGCCATACATTTTTGTTTCTTCTGTTTCTTCTGGGATATCTTTTTCCTCTGTGCTACCTCCTCTTCCTGTTTGGGAATAATTTGTTTCTTCTTAGTAAGGATCATCTCGATGTGGCAGGGGAAGCTCATGTTTGGGTTAATGCGACCATGGGCTCTATAAGTTCAGTGCTGCATCTTGGGTACTTTGTTTACCTGGATATGCTCAATGACCAGACAATCTACACCTAAACCCTTAAGTTCAGCATTACTCTCTGCACTTTTAAGCATGTGCACCATAATTTAACACTCTTTTTGGGCCACCAACCCTGGGTCCAGCCCCCAAAATTTGGCCTGGGCTCACCTATCAACTCCACCATTGTAACATTGCAATGGTACACACTATTTCTTTACAGTGACATTCTTCAGATATTTGGTGGGTTTTTCTATATGCATACTCTTGATGGCTTGGGCAGTTTCACGTATGTTCTTAAAGTGAACATGAAGATTTGAATCTTTTGACTTACATGACTTTGTGGGGTTTTCTGGGTGAAGTGAATAGTGCATCACTTTCACAGATCACTTCAGCCTGCTTAGGGAAAGAGGAAGAGTAGTGGCTTCTAGCATGTTGCTTAATTTTCATGTATTTATATCATTTCCGAAGTTCTACTTGGTATTGCTCTCTAGTTTTCTTCCATTGTGTTGTGAGAAGTTAGTTTATATGATTTCTATATTTTTTAATTTGTTGAGACTTGTTTTGTGGCCTGTCACATGGCCTATCTTTGAGAGTGTTCCATGTAATTGCAAAAAAAAAAAAAAATGTATGTTCTTTAGTTTTTGGGTAGACTGTTCTGTAAATGTCAATTAAGTTCTTTTGATCTACGGTCCAATTGAAGCCCAATGTTTCTTTGTTGATTTTCTGTGTAGATCTGCCTGATGCTATGAGTGAGGTGTTGAAATCCTCACTATTATTGTATTGTTGTATATGTAGTATCTCTCTATTTAGGACTCGTGATTCTTGCTTAATAAATCTGGCTGTTCTATTCCTGGGTGCATATATTTAGAATTGTCATACTCTCATGCTACATTAATCTTTTTATCATTAAATAATACTTTCTTTGTATTTTTCTAATTTTTTTTGTTTAACTT
This sequence comes from Otolemur garnettii, assembly GCF_000181295.1. NCBI lineage: Eukaryota > Metazoa > Chordata > Mammalia > Primates > Galagidae > Otolemur > Otolemur garnettii. The sequence goes on along the minus strand of NW_003852484.1, from coordinate 7,476,112 downwards.
CTGTTTTGGTTGCTTTTGGTTTTCATTTGTGTGGTATATAACTTTTCATCCCTTTAGTTTCATTCTATATGTCTTTCCAAGTAAGGTGAGTTTCCTGTGACCAGCATATAGTCAGATGATACTTCGTTTTATTTTTTTAAACCATTTGGCCAATTTTATATCTTTTGAGTATTTAATTTATTTACCTTAAAGGTTAATATTGATTTGTGAAGTTTCGTTCCTGTCATGTTGTTAATTATTTTCCAGTTGTTTTATGCATACTTTCTTTTTCTCTGACTGTCATTGTTTTCTAAAATTCTGTAGTGGTCCCATTGGATTCCTTTCCCTTCCTCTTTTGTGTGATTACCTTACTAGTGAGTTTCATACTTTCATGTGTTTGATGATGGTGAATGTAATCCTTTTGGTACCAAGTTTAGGACTCTTGATTGTTTCTTTTAGGAGTGGTCTAGTGGTGACAAATCCCTCAGCATTTGATTGTCTGGAAAAGATGTTATTTCTTCTTCATTTATGGGAGTTAATCTTACTAGAAATAGAATTCTTGCCTAAGATTTTTTTTTTCTTTCAGCACTTTGAGTATGTTATTCCCTTCTCTTCTAGACTGTAAAATTTCTGCTGAACAGTTCACTGTAAACTTGGTGGGGTTTCCTTTAGAGGTGGTCACTAGGTGATCATGTCTCACTGAGGTTAAAATTCTCTTTTTCACTTTGACTTTATAATGCCCCATAGTAAAGCCCTTTTTAAATTGTATTTCCCTGGAATTGTTGAGCAACTTGTATCTTGATGTCTAAATCTTTTGCTAGATTTGGAAAGTTTTCACCTATTATTTTGTTAAATACATTTTCTAAACCATTTGAACTCACTTCACCATTAAGAGCACCAGTAATTCATAAATTTGGTAACTTTATGAAGTCACCAAGCCTATGAAAGGATTTATTCTTTTTTCTTTAATTTACTTTACGTTGTGTGATTGGATCATTTCAAAAGATCAATCTTAAAGTTAAAAATTCTTTGTTTTCTGTTTGGTCTAGTTTATTGTTGAGGATTTCAAATGCATTTATTTGGGATTTCCTTCAATAAATTTTTCAGTTCTAGAATTTCTGTTTGCTTTGGGTTCCTTAAAGACATGTCTCTTCTTGTAAATTTATCACTCATATCCTTAATTGATTTTCTATGTTTTGGTTTTCAGATTTCTCTCACATCTCATTGAACTTCTTTCAAATAATTATTTTGAATTATTTATCAGAGATTTTGAGGATTTATGCTGGCTAAGATCTATTATTGGATAATTATTATGTACCCATAAGGTATCATAATACCTTGCCTTGTCATGTTCCCTATATCTTTGAATTGATTTCTGAACATATTGTAACTGTTACTGCTTTTTAATCTTTAAATTTATTTTCATTGGGAGGATTTTTTACTAATGATTTGACTATGGTATTGATTAAGTAGGGGCCCTTTGCTCTGTTTCTGGGTTTTTCAAGTAGAGAAGTCTCTGTATTTCTTTGTCTATAAATAGCATTAGGGGTATTTCTTGGTATTTCTTCTGTATTTCTTGGTGTGTTAAGGTGTGGTTATGGTGGGGGCTGTGGGTGAAGCTGTGCTTAGGTCCTGAACGCCAGATGGGCCATCTTCAGGTTTCAGCGGTGACAGTAATAGGCCAATCATATCTGTCCTTATGTCCTGGTATCCATGTTGGAAGTTCAAGGCATGTTATTTCTTGGGACTCTGGATGATTTTTCAGGTGACAGTTGGAGTAGTGGTATACTGGGCAGGAGAGTAGGCTCTCAAGACCTGGTCAGTCACCATAGTATAGATAAAAGCCATATCACTAATGACGAAATGCTCTCCTGGTTTCCAAACTCTTTGTGCTTTGTTCACAATAGTTACTATGAGCTGTGCAGGCTAGCCTCCTGGCTGGTAGGTGGCACTTGCAGATAGGAATTAGCCCAAGTGGTCTTGGTAAGGTGTTTATGCATAACCTCAGTCCGCCAGCAGGAGCACACAGGATCCTGGATCTTGCACTCCGGATGTTTATATTGGTGGATGAAGGTGGACAGAACCAGACCAGGTGATTTTGCACTCAGTTCTGCTGATGTCAAGTGATTATGCCAGCTGCTACAGGTAGGGGGCATGGCAATCCTCTGGACCCAGGTGAAATGCTTAGGTGAGCAGCAACTGCCACTGCACTAAGGTCTTGCCACTAAGAGCTAGTCTCAGTGGCCATGGCCCATGGGTGAGGGACTTGCATTCCTTTCACAGCCCCATCCCAGCAGGGCTTCTATCCTGTCCTAGCTGTTATCTTAGACCTGGGACATTCTGCCCAGCTTGAAGCTCAACCCAGGGCCATAGGAACTCCTGCCAAGCTCAAGGCCAGGTTCCCCAGCAACTCCCAACCTACTCCATTCCCAGAGTCAGGGCCCTATCACAGCACTGCTGGCGTTAGCCCATGCATACTCACTTCTGAGTCCTGGTTGTGGGAACTCACACCCATGCACATTCCCTTTTCATAAGCAGTACGCATTTTTTCCTAATGCCTAGGACTGGCAATACTTGTTTTCAGTTCTACACACATTCTGTTTAGAACTAGGAGGAGATTTGGATTTTTGCTATAGCCTCCTATATTTCAGGAAGGGCATGAGACCCAGAATGTTTTCCCTCCCTTGAGAAGTTCCTCCTCATAGTTTCCTGACTACTTCCTAAGTTAAATTTAGGGCATGAGAGGGTCAAGGTGCTTTTCTGTGGCCTGGATTGAACAACTCATTAGAAGGAAAGTGGGCAACAGAAGGACACTCACTCATACTGAGGAGTCATTTCTTGTTCCTGGCTGGTCTCAGCCAAATAGATTGCCTATTTTCCTTCCCCTGCCTAGTTTTTTGGGTTTTCTTTCACTTTTCTGTTGAACTCCCATGTTTCCTTTTGGATAAGGCTCACAAAGTATGATTGTCTACACACTATTTTATTTCTTCTAGAAGGATGAGGCATGTTTGAAATGCTTTTAGTCAGACCTCTTGGTGGGGGCATATTTGGCCAAAAAAATACTTTAGAAGTTATTTCAAAAATTTTTTGATGCCCATTTAGACATTTACCTGTAATATATGTGGGGATGGCACCCCACTAGCCATAATATCTTTCTATTTGTTTCAGTATTGCTTTAGGGAATCAATACCTAAGTAACTGCTATGTCCATATCATATTTTTCTAAACTAATTACAAGTACCACTTCCAATTATTTTGTGTCCCTTACAGAGCCTAGGAGGGTGCTAAATGCAGGGTAGACCTTTACTAAAATATAGCTAACAATTAAATAAATACTTGTTTATGTGGGACCAGAGAGAGCTTATGCATTCATATATCAAATGTCTAAAACTTAGCGACTTTTTTTCAATAAACATTCTTTCCCAGGTGAAAGGGGACCCCAAGCTATTTCTGTCCATACACTTCACGTAAGTTCAGGGACACACATAGAAAAGTGATTCTCAAATTGACTGGGCAAAGTCAATTGTAGAAACGTTATCGATAGCACATATTCAGGGCCTAATTATTCCTGGATTCTTTAATAGACATAGATGGGGCATAGGCCAGAATTCAGAGATCCTAAACTTAAAGATCTGTGTATGTGTGGTATAAATGTGTGTTTTGTTTTGTTGGCATTTTCTGAATGCAAAAATTGCCCATATTCTTTAAGTTCTGGTAATACAATACTGTGGGTGGTATTCTTTTTAATATCATGGTGGAAGAATGCATATGTATATAACATACATACATATATGGACATATTTGTATAAATAGATAGAAATTATGTGACTCCATCATCAGTATAAGTCTTAAAAGCTAATTTTTGGTTACAAATATACATAGAGCCTAAGACAAATCATAGGCATAGAAATTTTTCCTTGCTTTTTGCCTAAGGGCATTTTATTCCCTTCCCCATAGCTGCCTTCCATTCCAACAAAATCTCAAAGTTTATAAAGCCTGTCAACTTCCATTGCTAATTCTCAGTGATGGGACTATAATTTGCTCTGGGAAGCTTCCCTGTATTTCTGTTAAGTCATTTGCATTCTATGGAATGATTTGAGTTCTGATGGGTCCAGGAATTCCTAGAAGTTCTCTCCAAGGCCCACTTTCAATTGGATTCTCTCTTTCTGGCTAGAAAAATTCAAAAAGAAGTTTAAAAAAAACAACAAAACAATAACAACAACAACCGGCCTTTCAAGGCAAATACAGTAAGTACAATTAGCTTTATGTCTGCAGAAGTGAACACAAAGAAAACTCTTAGGATGCTATATTGAGGCACTGAGCCAAAAAAGGAAAGATTTTTTTTTTTAAGGTTGGTTTGCTTGTTTTTTCTTTTCTTTTTTTCCGGTTGTTCCCCCAACCCCAAACTAGAGAGCTATCATCCTGTGGCAATATACAACTGCCATTCATTCCTGCCCATACTATACTCTGACTACTTGACTTTAGGCAAGAGAAGGTGATATGCACCATATCTCCTATAATAGACATTGCAATCTGGCCTGTGGATTTCTTTTGACTGTCCCAATGCCTGCCAGAGCAGTTTTCACAGATCTTGGAAATGACTATATAATTTATGTGGAATCAGAAAATGAATTGCAAGAATTCAGATTTGTGTGGGTATCTGAAATAAAACAAGTCCATCTTCAGACTGAAAAGCCTAGAGTGGGTAATTGTTTTCACCCCATCTAATAATAATACCTTGTGGTCATAAAACCACTTCACCTGCACAGTCTCATTAATATAGCAATGGAGAAAATTTCAGAAGGCTGGAATTTATCTTCTTGCCTTTGAATTATTTTATCCTAGAAGTTTACAGCTAAAAAAAGAAATGCTGTAATTTGATGTGTCAAGAAATCAAACAGTAGAGCTTCAAGCGAAAGAGTGTCAGTGCTTGAAGGGACTTTAGATGCGGCAATGTGCTATATAAGAAATATGTATCAGTTACATTGGACAGATATGAGGTTTTCCACTCACCACCTCTAGGACCTCAAGTAAACAACCTAACTTTTGCTTTTCCTAAGGATATTAGAAGGATTTATTGACATTAATTTAAATCTTCATTGAAAGTTTGTCCATGCCAGTCTCAAACACCACCACTCATCCTAGCCGTTCCCTAGTCTAACCTCCCTCCCCCAATTTTACCAGAAAACTAAGGTCTCTGAAACTCCTTGTGTCCAAAACTACACAGCTCCCTGAAAAATATAGAACTCATTCCTTCTGCTTGCTAATGCCCTATCTCAGTATGCAGCTAAAGATAAGGTTCCCCACTAACCCTTTTTCATAAAATAATACTTTTTCTCCTTTAGATGTTATAATTTTTGAACTATTTACATAAACCTAAAGAGAAACTCTGAAGTCTAAAATTTGTAAGAACTAGTTAATTTTAATATACCCTGGGGTCATTTGAATCACAACATTAGAGCTTAGCCAAAGAAGAACTTTCCCTGAAGTGGGAGGTTTACAGGTGACAGAAATAAGGAGCTATAATATCCCTCTTTCAACAAAAATCACTTTTTTTCCCTCTCAAAATATCCCCATTTGCAACTGAAAAGAAAATAAACTACTCTGGCCAAAGAAATTGCTTTTGCCATTAGGATGCAAATGGCCAAGCAAATTTGTTGCCCAATAAATCTTTTGGGGCATTATATAGACATAGTCTTAGAATTTGTAAAGCCTAAGCTATAAAAGCAAGTAACATAAAAAAGAAGCAGCTATAAATTCCAAATCTGGATGACACTTTTGTATGGAAGGCTGAGGAGGGCAAAACACACTCTTAAGAACAAGAAATTATAGGATCCAGTTGGGGTTAGAAAGGCTTCAGTTTTCTAACAACTTCTGTTTATATTGTAGTTTTAGCAATTAATGGAGTAGCATAGCAAGAACTGATGACCTGCATTGCACAGGGTGTATTAGAATTTCCATTTCTTTATCCTCAGACCCTGAGTTAATTCCAGCTCAAGATAAAGCTTACCAACAAACCAAACTTGCAAGAAAGGTTTTTGACTGTGTCCTAATTACCACATGGGGTGGGGGTGGGAGATACAGTTAAATTTGTAATGGCAAAGAAAAACTTGATCTTACAGGATCTTGGTGATCATGGAACCCACGTACATTACTCTTCATTGATGATGGAACAGGCTGAGAGAGGCACAGTTACAAGTTTCAAAAAATTGTTCTTATACAAAAAGAGGAGATTTCCTATCTTTCGAACATGATCTCTTGTTAAACTTCCACTGACACATGATCCTCCAGACAAATTATTTACTAATCCTTCAACAAATCTTAAGCTTTTTCCTCATTTTGCTCAAGTTGCCCACTTGTCTCACTATTTATTCTTGAAAGTCTGTGTCTACTTACCAGAATCCTTCATGCCTCGCATTCAAGGAGCACCTTCTCAGATACATCCATAAGACAAGGATTTCTCTGTTTTATTCACTACTATGTCCTTGGGACCAAGCAAAGTTCCTGGGACCTAGCAGGTATTTGTAAACATATCTATTGGATACAGAAATAAGTCCCTTCTAGAAATGAGAGCCTGCTATGCTTTGAACAACTCATATAGTAAGTCCTTATCAATAGTTGCTGTACGGGTAACAAGCTTTTCACAGTTCACTAAGGGCAAAGACCATGCCAATGAATGTAACCACTCCTCCTTCAATATTATGTTAAGCACATAGTTACAATAAAATTAAATCATGAATACACAAAAAATGCATTTAACTTCAGGTTGGAAAGGATCACACAAACTGTATGAATCAGAAATACATACTTTTTGAAGTTGAGCAAATGCAAGAATGAATCAAGAGTAAGAAGGCCTATATATCTTGACATCTGAGAGTAAGTGAATTTTTTTTTTTTGCAGTTTTTTATTTATTTATTTTTTTTTTTTGCAGCTAGGGGCCAGGTTTGAACCTGCCACCTCTGGTATAAGGGGCCAGCACCCTACTCCTTTGAGCCACAGGCGCCACCTGAGTAAGTGAATTTTTAATAGTCTATTAAGAAGGATGATTATTTTCCTAAATATATGTACATACATTCAATACTTTATTTAACTCAAAGCTTACAAATATACATTCATTTCTCACTATTTTGATGTAAGCCCAAGCTCTCTTCTTTGAATAGGTCCATTTTTTTTTCCTAACAAAAACTGAAGTTACCTGGGAAAAATCTGAGTGTGGAATTTCTTCCAGAACTTTATGACTTTCCATGAGTCCTATATAGTTATCTCACCACCACTCTAATTCAAAAGCATATTTTACAGCTTGTTGTTAACAGATATTTTCAAAGTACTCAACATAACTTTCATTAAAACACCAACTTTTTCTTTTTGCTCTCATTGTTTTTAATATTAATTAGTTAAAATGTGTAATTACAAAAGAATATGAAACTGGCATAAATATACTTGGTAAAAATACTTGACACCTGTCAAATATAATTAAGCTGATGGAACAAGAGCATGAGATCTACTCATCACATCGTCAGAATAGAAGGAGCAGAGAGATGGTTAATTGGTAAATTGGGTAGGAGATCTCCTACAATACAAATAAGTCAAGGTAATTATATATTTGTAATCTCAAAATGCATAAAAATACTGTTATCTCAGAACAAAGAATGTTTATAACAACAAAAATGGCATTTCTATACAAGCCTCCCATGTATTCCCAAATTTAGAATTTTGTTACCAAACAGGCACCTCTATCTGCCCTGCTATACAATACATCTAGGCTCACTGTTGGTTGCAAAATAACACATTCTTGTTAACAAGAATTATGTCACATGTACTCATTTTATTTTTATTGTTTTAGGAATTGAATAAGGCTATGGATAATTCAAGACATAAGCAGTCATTGACCATGTGTCATTGAGAAAGAGAGGGAAAGAGAGAGAGGGAGAAAGAGAGAGGGGCAGAGAAATAAAAATCTGTGATAAATGCTTAAGAAATAGAGATAGGTGACAGCTGACCACTGTCCTCATAGAGGTTTATGATCTAGTGGGAGGAATAAGAACACAATAAATCAATTAATAGTAATGAAAACGAATAAATAGAAAATATTATACTTGTTTAGCCTAAAAAAAACACATGCAAGTATAATCTGGGCTCATTTCAGTACGCCTTGGCCAGGTGCTCTGGTCAGGCCACCATAGTTCTGCATAAAACACAGCCACAGCCCCAGGCATTATTTGTAATAAGCATTTGTATTCTTGCTCTTTGGCAAGGACTCCTTTATACACATTGCTGTCACACAGCTACGATTTCTCCCGGTGCTTTCAGAACAGGCCAGGCAGAGGCGTTGGTATCTGTAATTATGTTAAATGTATCATGCACACAACTGCTATCAGTGACTTTTCGGTGGAAGGAATATGTTACACATTCATGTATATAACAATACGTTTTTGTGCATGTGTGCGTGTGTGTGTCTCTGTGTGCATTTGTCATTATAGTGGAGTATAAGAACTGCATTTCTCTTTGTGAAATCATCATTTATCATTTATCAGTCCAGAACTTCTCTCAAGGTCAAGGACTGCGGAATGTCCAGAAATGAGATTTCTCATGGATGGGCGCCATAGTCTATCAAGAGCTTGATGAATGTTCTCATGCCTGGCCACACTCAGATAGAGTGAACAAACTGGATTCAGATTCCTATTCATCTGTTACCTGTGTGACTGGCAGGTCTAATCCCAATTTTGATTTCTGATCTTTGCTCTTCTAAATTTTGCTTTAGGGCCACTGTTATTTTTCTGGTCCGTTGTGCCATACCCAGATTTCTTCCATACCCTCTGCCCCGTCCTCATGTTTTTCACCATTCTCTGGTTCAACAGCTCTCTCTGGCTCTTGCTTATGCTCTTTGCTCTTCCTACTGGGTATGAGACTTGAAAACATTTTCATTTTAAATACCTATGTGATACAGAATGGCCCAATATTTCCTTTGCTCTCTTTTGGTAGGGTGAGTATAGAAGTTAGGATAGTAAGATTTAACCTTTCTTTATCTGTTTTAAATTTTTCAATATTAACAATTGTATATTTACTTATTTTTTTCCAGTTTACTTTTTGCATCATTTTTATCCAAAAATAAAAAAATGGTGAACACACAACACCTTAGAACATATGGACATGTAACACCTTCCATGGAAGGAGGACATGACATATGTCAGAGTTGTTACCTGCTCCAGAGGTTTTTTCCCTCTACTTCTTTCCTCTTGTTGTAGATCAATCTAAAAACTAAGCTTATATTTAGAACATTTTTTTCCTCATCACTAACTATATTCTGGTGACCCTTTTGTCAATTCATATTATCTGCATCATTCACTTGTTTCATAATGATATATTTTCTAACATTTTTTAAATAGTATATTCCTTCCATTTTAAAAGTATGACTGTTTGAATTGGATTTCTCAAGTATAGATCTGATATCATTTAGCTGTAAAGCAGTGGTTCTCAACCTTCGTAACGCCATGATGTATTTTCATTGTTATAAAGGGGTCGTGACCACAGGTTGAGAACCACTGCTCTAAAGAGATAAAAAAAATTAACAAGTCTTGCTTTCCATCCCTCTCTATTTGTTATGACTTTTGGTGGACTACTGTTTATTCTTATCTAAACTATGAGCTGTATGATGAGAAAAATGTAATCATTATATTTAATATAACTGATATAACTGTAGTGATTTGACATGTCATTTCTGAACAAGCTCTTACTTCAATAAAGTACTGATGAAATGCTGAAACCATGAAGAAGAAACAGAAACCACAAATTTTAGTACCCTGGTGTCAATACTCCAACACCCACTTGTTAACTTCACAAAGTGGCATAAGGATTAGGTGAGTATGATTTTTATACTTCCAAAGATGCCTTTTATTATCCCTCACTTTCAGAATTTGAAAAGTTTCTCTACTAACCAAACTCTGTGTGTGTGTGCGTGTGTATATATATATATATATTCATTAATATAATCACTAAACTATTTTCTTCTAATAATCAGATAAACATATAATTTAATATGCTTTAAAATAATGAAGTGCTACAATATTATTTTGACTAGATTATTTTCAGGTTAGTGTAAACAATCAAAATTATTAAAGTCATGGGCTCCTGGTGGGTCTAGGACTTCAGATTGGGAATGTTTTATAAAAATATAAAGTTATTAATAATAATAAACCATTTAACTTGCTCATGAAGCCATTTTTAGTGACTTAGCTAGTTCTCACAGGGTTTAAGCATATTTAGGGGGGACAGTCAATATTTTAAAAAATGCTAACTTTTTAAAAAGTGCTAACTAGATGACTAGAGACAAAGGCTCATATATGTTTAATCCCTCTTTGCTTACCTATATTGTGCTGTAGGGAGGTCAGCTCTCTTGTTCTCCTATTGAAAAATTGCCAACGATTATGAGGCTGTCATCACTGAACTGCTAAGAGACCAACACTTAGGGAAGCACCTAAAAAAATAAAACATATAAAAACTAATCGCCAGACATTGTAACCTATCCTAAATCTTAAACTAGACTCATTCTTGTATTTCTTATATAATTACCAATCACGTTTGTCAATTAAGGTTTAAGAAGTTATGATCATCATCTCCATAGATCTTTTTCAAATTCAGAGAGGCTTATGCTTTGTGTTTTTGATAAAAATAAATTCTTGAATGATCCAAGTTTGAATAAGAGTGAACTTCAATAAAATTCCAAAATATACTCAAGAGGAATTAAAAAGGACTAGATGTCTAATTGTAGGAAAGTTTTATTTATTTTTTATTTTTTGAGACAGAGTCTCACTATGCTGCTCTCAGTAGTGTGCTGTGGCATCACAGCTCATAGCAACCTCAAACTCTTGGGCTTAAGTGATTCTCTTACCTCAGCTTCCCAAGTAGCTAGGACTACAGGTGCTCACCACAATGCCCAACTATTCTTTTTGTTGTTGTTGTTGCAGCTGTCATTGTTTAGCCGGCCTGGGTCGGGTTCAAACCCGCCAGCCTCAGTGCATGTGGCTGGTACCATAACCACTGTGCTACAGGTGCTGAACCTGTGAGAAAGTTTTAAATGGGAAAAAGTTTTCTCAGTAAGAGAACATGTTGCTTTTTGCTAGCTTAAAGATTCCTTTAATAATACACACACACACACACACACACACACACACCAGGAAAAATTTTGGTATATGAGTACAAGATAATTAGGCTTTCACTCTGTCTACTTCCAGACTAATAGCATTCAGGTTTCAGCTTTCTGAAGGGTCTCTGGCTTTAACATAGCAATTGGTCATAACAATGATTAAACATGAATTACGGCTCCCCCTATCCCCAAATAAGAAATAGTGGCATTAGTTATTGAAATCCTGTCATCTAGTTTACCCCAACAGTTTCTGAAGACAATGGAAAGACTGCATCCACTGTTGCCCCCTATTTCCAAATGCTCTGCTCTGTTGTGACTTGATCAGGAGGCGTCACTCTTCTTCAGTGCAAGATGCTGGATTCCAGGTCAGAGGGGAGAATTACATGTGTTAATGTAGGGTCTCAACAGGAGGGTTATAATACTCAAATCCAGAGCAGACAAGTAATTCACTTGAAAGTTGCTATCTCAATTAGCATTTTAAAACACTTTGATATATTAGACATAACTGGTCAGTCTTGCTCTCAAAGATGTCATAGCAGCATTAGAAGAGAGAACTTGAAGTGGACATTTTTCAGAGTGTTGGTTAGTGCACATCTTCTACTTCATTTATGTTGTAGTGTTTATTTACATTGTGGCAAGGGAAAGGCTCAGAAAGCTGGTATGCTGGTGTAATAACCAGCTATTGAAGCACATCTCAATTCCACTTAATCAAAAATGCCTTAGTGGAGTTGGAATTCAAGGATAGTTTTGAAGGAGAGAGGAAAGATGATTTGACTGAATCATTCTAACAGTTGAAGTAGACTACTTAGCCATCTATTCTTATCTGAAGGTACAAAGCTTAAGTGTCTGCAATTGTTGGTATGAGTGCCATAGAAAGTCATGCTACTATGGAAACAATATCCTTGAGTTTACATTACACCTTGGAGAGGCCTTGGCACCAAGAGTGACTGCCTAAAGCAAGAAAGTAAGGCAAAGTAGCACAGAATGCTGTCCAGTGATATTTGTTCTTTTCAAAGGGAAGTTGCTAATTGTTAGGGCAGACATTTTTGCAGATTCTCCATTGTAAAAGCGGTAGTCATAGTACAGAAAAATGCATCCAAGTAAGGATTTAGTGCTCTGATATTGCAGAAAGGAGTCCTGTGAAAGATGTATTCCAGTCACTTACCTTCCTCCCCGAAATAAACAATGAGCATATCAAAAAGAAAGCTAATCTATTTCCAGAGATTTTTTTCCTTTAAATTCATCTTGGAGCAAATAGATATAAAAATTACAGAATGTATTCCTTCACAGTGGAGGCAAGAAAATTCAACATGAAGACCATTATGCTCAAGGCCAAGTCTGAAGGAGATACTGAACCTTCACAGCGGGTTCCCCGACCTCTAAATATAAAAGCTGGATTGTTATAGAAAATATTTCAATTGTTCCTCATTGCAGAGAGAGACAGGCAGAGACAGAGAAAATATCAGTCACTTTCTCTTCCTTGTAACAATTTTAGTTAAGATAATTTTAAAGAAATACAAGTTTAATGAAAACAAAAATAGATACATTTGAGAAGTGAAAAGAATGAAAAGGTTATCCCAAAGATCTGCCTCTCAAATACAACATTCATGCCATTTTGGCAAGTTCTGTCTCTTTCTGTTTTAACCTTTTAAATATATTTGAGCAGAACCATTTTGCATTAGTGAGGATTTAACTCACCCTTAATTCAATCTAGAAGAAAAGAAGTACTCAGAGGGGAACACTGAATCCAGATGCAGTCAGTATATTGAAATCATCCTCATCTTTATGGCCCATACCTTATCACATTTCATTTATAGCACAATTAGACATGATCGCAGAGATGATCAATTTCAACTGCCTTGTTTTATACAAGAAAAAACTGACATCCAAAGACACGAAGTTGCTTGCAGAGATCATGCAATTGTTGAGTAGTTAATTTAGACGCAGCACCATTTCAAAACAGCTGACCACAACCAATTACTGATTTCCCTATATATATTAAAACATTCCTTGCAAATTATTTGCAACTAATATGAATATATTACATTGGGTTGTTCTTTTCCTATTCTTTCTACTAGTCTTGGTTTCCTTTCCTATAAGAAAGGCACTGTAACACACACCACATCCACCGTTGCTCTGCTCAGTCATGACTTGGACAGGAGGCTTGCTCTTCTTCAGCTCAAGATGCTGGATTCCAGCTCAGAGGGGAGAATTGCATGTGTTCAAAACTGTTGCGTGGCAAACTTGAACAAGGGATAGATGAACTCACAGCAGGAACAGGAGCCCACACTGGAAGACATCTCAAACTTGAGTTCCTACCCCTTTGCTTCCTGCTCCAATTTGGAAAACGCACACCATGTTGAGTTCCTTCATTCTCCCCATTAGTCCAAGCATATACTTTGTAGCTCTTTTCTCTTCTTGACCCTTCCCCTGAACTCAGCCTTACCTTGTTTCTTAGAAAGGAAATCCCAGACTAGAAACTCTTTTAACACTTCTTCTTGCAGCCTTTTGTTTCAACTTTGGTGCAGGGTGGGAAGGAATATGGCAGTAGGTTGTCAGAGTAAAAGGAGAGGGCAGAAAAACATAGGGAAAACTCAGATATTTGAGATGTTATCTGCCAGGGGATTTTATCAAAACAAAAGATGGACTGCTAGAGTGGGAAAAGGTGTCATAGGTCATTTGGTCTGATTACTTTTACAGATGAAGAAACTAAAGCTTAGAGAAGTCAAGTTATTTGTGTTCATGTATGAGTTCTGGACTCAAAAAAATAAAAATAACAATAAAAATAATCTAAGTTGCCAGTGATGCATTTGGCACTGCATCTCACCTCATCTAACGTTAAGGCTCTGACCACCCCAGTGACACACAGGTGTAAATACTTCTACATATTAAATGATATGATTTGTAATACAAGGTACATTTGGAGGCATTTTTGTGTAGAAGTTTTATACTTCTAAAACATTCTGAGCCATGTGAAGCCTGAGCCAACAAAATTTCCTATGGAGTCTGTGGCATCTTGTAGCAACTGTTGGCCAAAGACTTGCATTTCTTAATGTTCCAGCATATCCATCTATATATCTGCCCGCTTTTGGAGAACATGTCCTGTACGCTGTAACAGTACACATGAGTTTGCAGAATCCCGATGCTTCCTAGAGAGCTACAGTGAAAATGCCAAGAATCAAATTGTGAGAGGGAAGGCCACCTTCATACATTCTTCCCATTAGTCCACTCATATAATTTCTAACTCTTTTTTCTTCTTAGATAGATGGAATTGAGGGAATCCAGAGACCGATTGGAAGAGTACAAAATGGGGCTTGATGAAACTTCTTTCCACTTACCTTTCTTCTCTGCAATACCTTCCCACCACCAACATTGATTTTATATGTATTACAGTAAAAATGCACATATCACTAAATATGTAATCATTTATATTTGCACTAAGGTTCATTTGGCCATTCCACTGCCCTAATTCCCAAAGATCACTCTACAGCTTACATTCAGACACATCAAGGACATGCTTATGATCTGCCCTGTGCCAAACACCAATAGATTCCTTCTCTCGGAGCTGGATGTTCTCATTTTTCATAGCCACAATTTAGAATTTGCTTTTAAAAAGTCATGTCAAAACCCTATTGGTCATAACCTCTCCCTGTGGATTATTGCAATAGCTTCCAAAACACTTGTCTGTACTCCTGTCCCTGGTAGCTATTTTCTGCCTAGCAGCCAAAGTGATTCTTTTAAAACATTAATCCGATCAGGTTACACCCTTGTTGAAAGCACTGTAATGACTTTCCATCACTTTATACTACAGATCACAGTTCTGCACCTGATATGGCCCCTCTTTACCTCTCTGACTGTACTTCTTCACACTCATCCTGTTTCTCTAAGTACGAGCTTGCCTCAGGGCCTTTTCTAATAAAGCTCTTCTTAAGTAAATTCTCCTGAGTTGCCCCGTGGCCTGCTTCACCCCCAACCTTTGCAATCTGTGACCAATCATTACTTCCTCAGAGATATCTGCTTTTAATACCTTATCTAAACTAGCAAACCTCCAACCTCAGTCTCTATTTTTTCTCTGCTTGCTTTTCTAAGACAACTTTTTATTCTCTGATGTTATGTATCTCTCTATTCACTTATTATTTGAAACTTTCTGCTCCAGGAGGAAAGGTCCTTTTTCTGTTTCTCATTCTGTTAACACTCAGCACCTAGTAGTTTCTCAACAAGTATTAGTTAAGGGGACAAATGGTGTGTCCTGTTTCTTCTCAGGTAGCACAGACCATTTTATGAGCACTTATGCTGTTTGTTACTTATTTTGAGCTGGTGCATTTGTTGTGTTTTTTGACAAAATCATTTAGAGTTTCTAATATGTGATAGAGTCTATATTCAATTTATTTTATATATATAAGTATGGATTTAAGAGACACTTTTATAGTTATATCCCCTTCACCTCCCTATATAATTTATGAAAAGGAGAAAAAGGGTGAGGTTATATTAGGCACACCAAAAATATCCAATCTTATTCGCTGCTCATTCATAACAAAGTCTGCCTCTGATAAGGGTCATACAACCATCCATCAAGTGTGTCCTGATGAGAAAAATTAAAAGGAAAGGTTGAAAACCCTTTTGGCAAACTGGTTATTTCTTAACTTTGTGCTTGGTGTGAATCTTGGCAATTCAAAATTCTTGGCCCATAAATATGGGGAACAGTGCACCTCACATTTCTAAAAGCCAAACTTTAATTAAGATATTTTATAAAATGTTTATATGTTAACATACTCAACATGTAGTAAGTGCTCGTAAATGTTATTTTTTGTTCCCTCACCTGTGCCATGATTTTTTTTCATAGCTGTGTTACTGTGATAGGGATAAAAGACATGTTAGTAAGTTATAAGTATTTGCCCTCTACCTTCCTCCTCGTGTCTTCATTATGCCATGTAGGGCCTTCCTTTATTGGAAAAAAATCCAAGCAATAAGTGTAGTGAACAAAATAATTGATGTTATATATTTGACAAATTAGTAATAATAATAAAGGCCAAAGTGCAGTGGGGATGAGGAAGGCCTAAATGGGTTTACAGAGGCAGGGCAAAAGGAGAGATTTACAGAGCTGTGCAATGAAGATATGCCACTGGAATGGGGAGTAGATATTTGTTAGACCAGTGAAATAAATAGCAAGAGATTGGAAGAATGGGTTTCCAAAACTTTGAGAAGCATTTTAATTGTAATATAATTCATAGAATTTTTGAGAAAGCTCATAGTCAAGATTCAAACTGCTCTTAAACTTTTGTTGGCAAATTCAATTTTTTTTTAACTGTGATTCTTTTCTAAGGTCATTTTAAAAGTAAGAACAAGCCAACCTATCCCTCCCTGGCTCCTTCCCTTGAGAAACTCAAATTCTTTCAGTGCCTAGAATGTCTTCAATGGAAGTTGGGTGGACAATATACTCTGAATTTGGAAGGATTTCCAAAAGTATCCTACATGAATCCTACTCAAACAAGAAAGAAAATTAAAAAGATTGGCTTATTAAGATAAAAAGTTATTATAAAATTATAGCTTGCCTCTTTTTCAGTCCTGCAACATCCTGACAAAACCATATGTAATGCCTCACCATTCAATCTGCCACCCAGTAAACAAGGAGGCTAGAATAACTAACATGACCCACACTATAAGGAAGGGAAAAAGTGTTCAGAACCTGTGTATGGGTGTTCGGGGTGAAGGGAGAATTTGTTTTTGAAGAGTTCACAGAGTTA
Source organism: Otolemur garnettii (assembly GCF_000181295.1). Classification (NCBI taxonomy): domain Eukaryota; kingdom Metazoa; phylum Chordata; class Mammalia; order Primates; family Galagidae; genus Otolemur; species Otolemur garnettii. The sequence continues at coordinate 7,459,245 of NW_003852484.1, read as the reverse complement.
GACTGGGCAGAGTGGCTCAGGCCTGTAATCTTAGCACTCTGTGAGGCCAAGTGGGTGGATCACTTGAGGTCAGGAATTTGAGACCATCCTGAGTAACAGTGAGACCCAGTCTCTAAATAAATAAATAACAGGGCCTAGTGGTGGGCACCTGTAGTTCCAGCTTCTCAGGAGGCTGAAGCAAGAGGACCGCTTAAGCCCAGGAGTTTGAAGTTACTGTGAGCTATGATGGCACAGCACTCTACCAGGCCACAAAGTAAGACTCTGTCTCAGGAAAAGAAAAACAAAATTCACAGAATTAAAAGATATAACATGGGAGGTTTTGACCTCCCAGAGATCAAAGGAATGTAGATATATAAAATATTTAATAATTGTATGATGTGTTAGAACTGAGATCTATCAGTTGGCATTTTTTGAAAGAAACTGTCTTAAATAACTAAGTTGTTTTAAATTTCTTTTCATAAAATTGATTCTCTGCTGATATGGGCTTCAAGGCAAGATGCAACCAGCTTAACTTTCTTCATGTTGGAAAGCAATAGCATATTCTACATTTTCTTTATTACTCACATTGGGTAAGTTAGTTAGAGGTAAGTTTTAGGCGGGTTGTGTTTGCATCTTTATCTATGGAGTCTATGAGAATATCTGGTACAAAATACATGTTTAATGGATTAAATGATAGATGACTGAATCTGAGTTTTAAACAGAAAAAAAATGTGCACCAATTGATTGATACCATCTATATGGACAGAACTCATTTATTGGGGACACTTTGAAGTAGAGACTTACGATATTTTTATCTTGATTTTCTGACAAGGCAGCCCATACTGAACAGGAATTAGGAGTTATGAATGATGTTCATGTCAAAGAGTGGTCAACAGAGTAGCTATTCATATATTTATTAGAAATTTGGTTCCTCGCCATTTTATTTCCACCCAGCCACCAGTGGAAGTGATACTTATAAATATTTTATGGAGTAGCTTTCATTTTAACATAAGCAGTAAGTAGGAGAGCAGATGCTTCTGCATCTATGGGATTGCCTTTGTGATGAAGCCAAATGCCGGGCTGCCTTGGCAAGAACTTTAATATTGGCTAGGTCTCAGGATCAACTGTCCTCATCAGGAATTATTATTTTTTTTAGTTATCTTATAATAACTTTTAAATATTTTATTAACCAGTCTGAGAAAAGCCCACTTCCTTCAAATGCTCAACTCAAAACAGCATAATTTTTGTATAATTACTCTCAGCCCCTGCTCTGAACGTGACTGCTCTGTAACAGACTCACTCATTCGAAGACACTTTCTCACCACCTGTCTGTCTACCACCACACATCCCGGCCTTTAATGATTCCAGGTGATTGATAGGGGGAAACTCCGATCCAAGATAAATTCCATACTCTCTCCCTTTTCTCTCCTCGGGGTCTCTATCTGGCTGTTTCCTTTTACTTGACATATCTCAATCAATTCAGCCTTGAGCAATTTTATTTTATCTTCCTCAAGGGTACGATTTATCTCTGCTGGTAGTGTATGATATTTGGTCACACAGGTTTCTGCGGAAAGTGACACCAGGTCAGTCAAGCTAATTAAATTCCTCATATTTTATGCAGGTTTTTGCCACAAACTTCTAGTCTTATCCCCATGAGTTAGACATTGTATCATAAAACCAGGTAGAGTGGCTGGTTTCAACAGAACAAATAGGTTTCCTCTTAATACATAGGAAGTCCAGAAGTGATTGATTTAATAACCCCCAAAACAGAGATGATTTCCTTGGTCTTCCCATTAAAGTTACAAGATGGTTGCAGTGGCTCTTGCCATCACATCATATCTAGCCAAGAAAAATAAGGAAAAGAAAAGAAGCAGTGGCACTAGCATCTCACCAGCCAGGGCCCTGTCACATGGCCTACCCTAGTAGGATGTTGTTTAGGTCAGTCTACCATGTCTGCCAACCTCTTCTTTACCAATTTCCTCTAAGACTTCAGTATAAAGTTTCTACCATACCATTTTATTTAGACCTCTAAAACTTATGGCATCTGTAAAGTAGAAGGGCATCCCTATTTTACCAAATGAGTCACAGGAAAAAGAACTCAAACATAAAGGCAGAAATTGGTACTGCTTCATTCCCCCCACACACATCTGTGCACAGTGCTATGGAAGGATATTTTAGCCCTGATGGTCTCATTTGGTTTTTGAACCATCCATACCAGTGTGCCTCTTCTATGGGGAAGGGAATTCAATTTTGGAGACAAGGAAAACTCATCTCAAAACTGTATTCTGAACATAGGATTTGAAGCTTTGAGAATGTTAGTTTCAAGCACCAGTGCACTGTTTAGAATTGCTCACATCAAATCTACTATTTGTCTTTATCCTGGTTCTCAATTAGATTGAGAGGCCAGAATGTTACAGGTTAACAATTCACTTATGTTAAATTTCAAGGGTACGTTAATTCTTTATCTGACTTTCAAAGCAAAATATGTTGAATCTATGCATTCGTGTGGCTTTTGTAGTGTTCTTTTCATCCAAAGTCTTATTTTACAAAAGTTGCCAATAGGAAAAAATAGGTACCCTTATGTCCTTCACATACGTTCACCAATTAGTAACAGATTACCACCTCCAAATAATTAAGCATGTACCTCTCAACAAGAGGAATGTTCTCTTATATAACTTGAATAACATGGTTACATTAAAGAAAAATAATATTGATTAGCATACATTGGCCATATTCTTACTCCCTTAATTGTCCTAATAATGTCCCTCTCATGTGTCTTTATTTTCCCCACTCTTTCCAGGACCTAAGCAATGCATTTAAATGACATCATCCTGTAGTCTACTTTAATCAAAAATAGTTTCCTCACTGTTTGTCTTTCATTACACTGATATTTTTGGGAATTTAATGCCATTTGTTTTGAAGAATGTCTCTTATTTGTTCATTTCCTCATGATTAGATTCACATTAAACATTTTTAATAAGAATACCAGAGAGATGGTTTTGCATCATTCTGAGTATAAAATAGCAGGTGCATGATGTTAGTTTATCCTATTAGTGGCAATATTAAATTTGGTCATTTTGTAAAGACAGCATTCACCAAATGCCTCCTGTGAATGTTCTGTCCCTCTTCATAATTAATAACTAATATATGAGGTGGTATGTTGAGACTAATCCCCAACAACCTTCAACCCAATGGTTTTAACATTCATTGATAATTCATATATGAATTAATTTCCAAAGTTTTGATTAGAAAATGATAATTTTTCTAATTTGACCATTGCTCCCACATTTATTTAGTTCATATCATATTTTTTTCTTTGTAATTTGACCTTTGAAAATTAGTTGATAGTACTATAGCTTATATATTCATGTCTTATTCAATGTGTTATAAACCATTTCCATTATTATTTGGTTTTGATGCTCAAATTACCCCAGTTTTGTCCAATGGAAGCCTCTCCAAACTTACCTTTATATATTCTTGATATGTCCCTATCAACTTTTGAGAACTTCTTACTCTTTAACGCAATAATATCCCAAGCTTACTTCATTTCCCTTACACCAACCTAGAGTCAGAAATTTTCCAAAGAATTCTAGCTTTCTTTCTGTGGAAGAAAATAGTATTTAGAAAATGGAGATGTATATGCTTCAAGCTCATTATTATTAGCTCTCCTTCTCTCATTTCACATTTGTTACCTCCCTTCTTCCACTGTTGGGAACAAATGCAGTTTTATCATAATTAGTATCTGTACTGATTTGTTCAATCATACAATACATATGAAATAGTTTCAGACTTATTACACCCTCATTATTACCATTAAGAAACATACTAATTAAAGGTCATAATTTCCTTTCATTCTTAGAATGTATCTTGCTGGGAATTTAGTCAGAATATTTTGTACAACACTTGCTTAGATCAATTCCTTTCTTCTTCCCTGTGATTTAATATGCAATTTTGTATTTGCCTATATTTGCATTTAATTTTTGTTTTTTTGAAGCTCTTTGTTGAATTGTTTTTGAGTACAAAAATATTAACATTGTTTAGAAGTTACCCAAAGCAATATACAAATTTAATGCAATCCCTATCAAAGCACCACTG
>NW_003852484.1:7446401-7454374 GCF_000181295.1 Otolemur garnettii | reverse complement strand
TCCCAAAACTACAGATGTTGGTGTGGATGTGGAGAAAAGGGAACACTTCTGCACAGCTGGTGTGAATGCAAGCTGACACATCCCTTTTGGAAAGAAGTATGGAGAATACTCAGGGATCTATAAGTAGAACTGCGATTTGATTCTGCAATCTCTACTGGGAGTATATCCAAAAGACAAAAAATCACTTTATAACAAAGATATTTGCACCAGATTGTTCATTGCACCTCAATTCATAATAGCCAAGTCATAGAAGAAGCCCAAATGCCCATCAACCCATGAATGGATTAATAAGTTGTGGTATATGTATACCATGAAATATTATGCAGCCTTTAAAAAGATGGAGACTTTACCACTTTTATGTTTATATAGATGGAGCTAGAACATATCCTACCTAGTAAAGTATTTCAAAAATGGAGGGGAAAGTACCCTTTGTACTCAGCACTAATATGAAACCAATTTACAATCACTCACACTTTCTTACAAAGAATAGATCACAACTATAGCCCAGGATGAAGGAAGGAGAGGGGAGCCGAAGCCCAGATTAAGGGAGGGTAAATAGTGGTATCATACCTATAGTACATATTGCAAGGGTACATGTCAGATCTATTATGTATAGAGTATAAATGTCTTAATAAGTAAATGAGGTGAGGGATATATTAACCAGTATGATGTAAGCATTCCAAATTGTATATGAAATCAGCACATTGTACCTCATAAATGTATCAATGTATACACAAAAGGATGTAAATATAAAAAGAGAAGTTAAATCAATAAAATAATGAAGTCAAATGAAATAAAAATATTCATCTCTTTCCTTTTCTTACCTTTTCTAATGATTCCGTATAGCTTCTCAAGGTAACAAATTTAAAGATTTTTTTGGTTTATCTGTTCTGATTTTTATAAAACTAAAAGAAATACATACTTCCATGCACAGAAACACAGAGAAACATTTTTGGTTTTTTTTGGTCTCATTATTTCTTGATTTTTTTGGTGGCTATTGATTTTTTAATGTAATTTTTAATATCCTATTACCTTATAGAGTATTTATTGTATGTATTGGTTTTATAATTTATTCTCTTTCATTTTCACAAAATACTATCGTATCATTTGCAAATGGATACCTTTTGTTTCTTCTTTTGCAATTTGATCAATATTCCCATAAAGTATTAAATGGAAGTGGGGAAGTAGGCATCATGGCTTTGTTCCTGACCTTAGCTGGAATGCTTCTATCATGTGCATACACATGTGTGTGCATGCATGTGTGTGTGTTCTTGTTCTCTTAAACTGAATCAGAAGAAATGGGTATCAAATTCCATCTAGCTTCTGAGGAATTATTATTTTCTCCCTAAAAGTGTTAAAATAGAGAGATTTGTTAATATATTTCCACATATTGAGCCATCCTTACCCTCCAAGAGTAAACCTTGCAGTTGGTCATGAGGTATTATTTTCCTGTGGCTCTGTCCAGTTCTACATACTAGTATTTTATTTAGGATTTTTTCATCAGTATTTATAAGTGAAATATGGGTTTTTGTTTTGTTTTCTACTATCATCATATTCACCAATTAATGATGTATTTGTCTCAGAGTTAACTTGGATTGTTTCCTTCACTTTTGAAGCTCTGCAATAATTTAAATAGTACTTGATCACCTAGATGCTAAGATTTCATTAAATTCCCCTTCAGACCCACCTGATTCTGATGCTTTCTTATAGACAATATATATTTTTTATTTTCATCATTCTCCAGTGAAACCAATCTATTTCATCTCTGTGTCCCACAAGAGCATGTTTACTTGTTGCATATTCCTAGAAAAATTCCCCCTTACCTTAATCTATAGTGTGTTTGTATAGAAATATATGAAGAATTCTGTCATGATTTTTATTATTTCTCTACCTCAATACTTATTATAATTAATTATTTTTTATATCTGTGCTTTCTTGTATTCTATGTCTTTTTTGGGGGGGGGTCAACCTATTAAAAGAATAGTACTTGGATTTAACATTAAATTTTGATTTTTACCTGATTAACTTCAGTTTTAATTTTATTAAATCCTTCCTTGGTTTTTTTTGAAGATTCTTATACAGTTTTGGATTTTTGAGTTAAGAAATTAAGTAACTTTGTTTTCGATTTTACATTTTGACATAGATATGTATGGGTTTGAATGTTATTCTGAAAACTACTGTTAAATACAAGCTATAGATTCTGATATGTAAGAATTTAATTATAATTTTTTTGAAAATTTTTCAATTATATTTAGCATTTCTGCTTTATCATTATATTGCCCAGTGTGGCTGTCTGTAATTTTCCATAATTTTTGCTGACGAAAACCTTTTTATTTTTTCCCAGAATTTTATTATACATTATTGGATCAATAGAAAAGTTGAACAAATTGTATAATAAACATCCATATGCCCACCACTGAGATTTTATTATCTTTGACATTTTACTATTTGTTTTGCCACACATTTCTCTATCTTTTTATATATCTATAAATCCAAAAATTCATGTTTTTGAATTGTTTCAAAGTAAATGTCAGATATCAGATACTAATACAAATTAATTAAAGACTGAAAATACAAAATATTAAAAAGTTTTGGAAAAACTGAAATCTCCTACATAGCAAAATTTTATCAGTACTAAACAGTTCAGCATTATATCATTAAATAGAATTCAATATTTATTCTTGCCATGTTTTTTTTTTTTTTTTTTTTTTCTCTTTTTGCAGTTTTTTTGCCTGGGGCTGGGTTTGAACTCGCCACCTTCAGCATATGGGGCCAGCGCCCTACTCCTTTGTGCCTCAGGCACTGCCCCCATATTTTCTTTTTTTGATGAATGGTAACTTACAGTGAAATGTACAAACCTTTCAAAGACTTTTGACAAATGGATCAGTATGTTACCAGCACCTTTAAAGATAGAGAACATGCCCACTGCCCTAGAAAGTTCCCTCACCATTGATCTTCAACACCCCAAACACCAGTGAAAACACTTTATTCTTTTCCTTTTTGCCTGTTATAGAACTTTATTTAAATGAAATTATGTAGCAGATACTCTTTTGTATGAAGTATCTAACTCAGCATAATTTGCTTTGTTTTTTAACCTAGCATAATTTTTAATATTCAGACATGTTGAATGTATTGATGTTTTTTAAGAAGCACTAAAGTTAGTCCATTATAGGAATATAACACGGATAAGTTGAAATATATTTAAATTATTTCCAAAATATCTTTATTATAAAAAAGTAGCTATGAGCACTTTCTGTGGAGATATAATTTCATTTCTCTTGGACAAATATGTACATGTACAATTTGAGACAGAGTAATTGTTTATTTGATTTTATAACACACTGCGAGGACTAAGGGGGAAATAGTAATGAAATAAAAATAAAAATATTATATTTCATAATAATTAAAAATGTCTGCTTTCAAATGTTATAATTAAGAAAATAAGTAGGCAAACCACAGACTAAGAGAAAACGTTTTCAAAATATATTTTCAACAAAGAATATTCCAGTACATAAAACCTTTTAAAACTCAGTAGAAGTTCACACAATGCAAGAAAAAAGGCAAAAGATTTAAACAAATATTGCAAAAATGAATAATGTGAATGGTTAATAAGTGCATAAGAAGTATATTCAACATGATTAGCCATTCTTAAAATGCAAATTAAAGCCTTAATCAGATACTAATACAAATTAATTAAAGACTGAAAATACAAAATGTTAAAAAGATTTGGAAAAACTGAAATCTTCTACATAGCAAAATTTTTACTCCAAGTTTCAGTGACAGCTTACTTATTAGGCATATAGAAAACTATATTATTGTTTAGACCTTTGATAATATTATAAAACATCTCTTTTATAGTACTGTTTTCATTATTGTTTTTAATACTTTTTGTCTCAGGCAATACATTTCTATCAATAAGATTTTTTCTTCTATCTCTTGTAATATTACTTATCTTTAATTATTATGAAACTTTTTGTTTTTTAAATTATTGTTTGTATGTTAAATCCATTTTTTTCATTCTTTAACTGTTAAATTCTCTCTGACTTTGTTTCTTCCAGATATGTTATTTGAAACTTTTTTCCCATACAGTTTTGATAATCCCTACATTTATTATTTATCAGTTTATTATTTTTTGAGACAAGAATCTTTCTCTATCTCCTGGGCTAGAGTGTAATGGCATCATCATAGCTCACTGCAACCTTAGACTTGTGGGTACAAGTGATTCTCCTGCCTCAGTCTCACAAGTGGCTAGGAGTACAGGCCACCAATGTGCCCGCCTACTTTTTCTTTTCATTTTTTTGTAGAGAAGAGGTCTTGCTTTTGATGGGACTCCTTAACCTCAAGTGATCCTCCCACCTGGACCTCCCAGAGTGTTAGGATTATAGGCATGAGCCATGGTGCCCAGCCATTCCTGCCTTTAAATTGGAGGGTTTAGTCCACTAATATTTTGTGAAGTTATTTATGTGGTTGAAATTAAGTGTACCATTTTGCTATTTCTTTTCTGTTTGTCCTTTTTTTGCTATTGTGCCCCTTCTATACTGCTTTCTTTGTATTTATCATATAGTTTTTATAATTCAATTTTAATGTCCCTTTTTTTAGCTAAATCTATTTTATTACATTTTTATAGAAGTTGTTCTAGGGATAATACCATATCGTAATATATAATCATATACTATGTAAGAATTTGGAAGTAAATATTTCTTCTTAATGTTCTCTTATCTTTTATGCCATTTTATTTATGTTACATGTATGTACACTATGAACTGGACATCATGATGTTAAAGCATTTGCCTTGAAAGGTCATATGTATTTTAAAGAAATTAAGACAATAGACCATTTTTCTGGACCCATATTTACCATTTCTCATACTCTTCTGTTCTTCCCCACATCTGACTCTCTCTCTGTCTTCATTGTCCTGCAGTGTAGGTCTTTCCTCTGTCATTTCCTTTAGTGCTCCTCTGCTACTAATGCAGTCTCTGAGGTTTGTTTTTGGTTTTCTGAAAACGCCTTTATCTTACCTTTGGGATGTTTTCAGTGAATATGAAATTCTAGATGAACTGATTTTTTTTTCTTTTCAGTTCATTAAACATTGTTCTCATTATTTTGTGACTTCCACTTTTTGTGATGTCAGCCATCACTGACATCATTCTTCCCATGTATGTTTTTTTTTTCTTTTTCCCTGTGACTTATTATTTATTTATTTATTTAAGACAGGGTTTCAAGTTGTTGCCCTGGGTGGAATGCCATGGCATCACAGCTCACAAGCAACCTCCAACTTGGGCTCAAGTGATCCTCTTGCCTCAGTTATTCTATTTTTAGTAGAGATGGGATCTTGCTCTTGCTCAGGCTCATCTCAAATTTCTGACCTCAGGCAATTCACCTGCCTCAGCCTCCCTGAGTGCTAGGATTACGGGAGTGAGCCATCACACCAGCCCACCTGCAGCTGCTTTAAAAATCTTCTTCTTAGCAAAGTATCTCAAGAATGGAAGAAAAAGTATCCAATGTACTCAGCCCTACTATGAAACTAATTTGTAGCTTTCATAGGAAAGCTGTAACCCAAATATAGCCCAAGAATGTGGGAAGGGGAGAGGGAGGGGAAAGGAAGTGGGAGGATGGGTGGAAGAAGGGTGATTGGTGGGATCACATCTATGGTTTATCTTTTAAGGGTACATGTAAATCTTTCTAAATGAAGAATATAAATGTCTTAACACAATAATTAAGAAAATGACATGAAGACTATGTTAACCAGTTTGATGAAAATATTTCAAATTGTATGTAAAAATAGCACACTGTACCCTATGACAGTATCAATGTACACTGCTATGATCTAATAAAAAATATATTTTTCTATCTTTTCAATAGTTTGACCATCATACGCATAGGCATTTTTCTTTGCATTTATCTTCTCTGAGGTTTCCTGAGCGTCTTGTTTCTATAAATTCTAACACATGTGGGGGAATTCCAGTCATCATTGTATTAAATATATTTCTGCCTCATTCTCCCTGTCTCACTTTTCCTTCTGTGACTCTGGTTATATGTATTTTAAACTTTTTGATGTTTAACTACATCACTGAAGCTCTTTTCATGTTACTTTGCAATTAGTTTCTCTCTAATCTTCAGATTTGATTATTCCTATTGATCTATTTCGAATTCCCTGATTCTTCTCTCATCTTCCTTGTACTATGAAGCCTATTCAGTGAATTTTTGTTTCCCTGGTCTTTTTCAGTTCTAGAATATATAGTTTGTTTCCTGCAAATTTATTCCTATGCTGAGAGTCCCTACCTGTTTATCATTATAAGTATAGGCTTTTGCATTATTGAGTATAGTTATAATGGCTATTTAAAATATTATGTGCTGATTTTAATATCTCAGATTTAATTTGTATTGATGTCTTCTTCTCTTATATGTGAGTTATGTTTTCCATTTCTTCATTTATCTAGTAATTTTCAGTACTGTATTTCATGGAGATTGTGATTGATGCATTACAGAAATTATGGATTCTGTTACCATCTTCTGAAAAATGACAATTTTCGTTTGTTTTTGCAGTTAACTTGGTTGAACTTAATCTCTAAACTTCTCCCTCATCATGAATGGCAGTGGCTATTTCCATTCAGTTCTTTTAATATCTATGGGCTTTTTGGAATGTGCTTTGTGCATTCAAAGGTCAGAGGTCAATAGAGATTTAGGCAGAGATAATAAACGGACTTTGGCTCGGTATTCTAGAGGATACCTGTAATCCCAGCTACTTGGCAGGCTGAGGCAAGAGAATCACTTAAGCTCAAGAGTTTGAGATTGCTGTGAGCTGTGATGCCACAGTACTCTGTCGAGGGTGACACAGTGAAATGCTGTCTTGAAAAAATTTAAAAATTTAAAAAAAAAGAAAAGCAACCAGACTTTGTGGCTTCTCATCTGAGTCTCCCTCTTTTTCAGAATTTCTTCTTTTTTCCAGCTGTGGTGATGACCCAGAATCTTACCCTCTGAATTTTTTATGCCAGTAACACTTCATGTTTCTAGTCAAGTTTGCATAAACCAAACTTGCATACCTGTGTTTGCCTCCAGGAAAAAAGCCATAAAAATGGGACATTCACCCAGGATTTTCTTTTTCCAATGTTGACTCCCTTTAGTTTCTGTTTGCTTTTGCCGACTTTCAAATAACTATTTTTATCCAGACTTTATTAAATTGAGAGCTGCCTTTTTCTTTGTAAATAAATTTAAAAATCATTTTAAATATGATTTGTGTGATTGAGCTCATTTACATTTTAGTGATATACCTGGTATTTCTAGTTTTAGTTCTATAACAGTAACTGATTCTATTTATTTTGCGAACTTTACTTTCTTGGCAGGTGCTCACTTCATTTTTACTTCTTTTGACACTTAAGAAAATTTTTATTTTTGTTGAGATGCTTTGCTTAATACTTATAGCCTTTATAATTTTTCTTACTGAAATACTTAAATTTTGCCCTTATTTTTATTTGATTTCTAACGATTACTATGAGATAACCATCCATAGGTTTCTTCTTTTTTCTTATCTTTCTTCTTCCATGTTCAGCTGCATTACATCCACCTTGATAAAATATATGATATTCATATAATTTTTCTACTTGTCACCATTTTGCTTTTTCAGCAAAACAGTTACTTGGTGAAAATACTCTAAATATTACATATTACATAGTAAATATGCATAAAAGGAGAGAACCACATCAGTCATATCAAACTATTGTGGTGGCCACGATTAATTCTTTTGCCAAAGTCCTTCCAGAAATCGATTTGTTAGAACTTGTGAGGTTAGAACTTGTCCACTAGCAGATTCCTTGGGTTATGTGTAGTATTTCCTGGTTCCTTTCAAGTTAAACCCAACTTCTCACGTTACTGTTCTTTGGCAGCTTGGTTGTACAGAACGACCTTCAGTTCTCACTTTCTCTCCTACTTTCTCAAAAACGCTCCTCTGCTATTGTTCCATTGTATGTATTGTT
>NW_003852484.1:7441339-7444381 GCF_000181295.1 Otolemur garnettii | reverse complement strand
GGACCTACAATTAGACTAAAATTTCAAGCCGAATCCAGTATAGGTCAACTGAGTTACAGACAGCTCACATTGCATGGATTAGGAAATGAGCTTATTGTTTTAAGCAACTGAGTTTTGGACTGGTTAATTATGACACATCACTGTGACAATTTTCACCAAAGAAAGTTGCTATAATAAAAATCTAAAATTGGAGGTAGTAGTTTTGGAACTGAATGTCAGGTTGCAAGGAAGTAGCATAGGAGATAAGAAAAATGGTCAGTAAAGCTAAACAAGTGAAGAAAAAGTCAATATGATGCCATGTAGGGGCTAAATATTTAGTAAAACTGCCATACATGATAATGTGGAAGATAGAAAATATACCTAATGAACTTGTCATATTGATTGAGGAGATTCTGAGTTTGATTGCTGAGATCCCAAGGTAACTATTGCAAGCAGAATTTGATAAATTTCTATAAGACAGGAAAGAACTGACAAGGGTAAAAATAGAATTGAGGAGATATATGAAGAGCCTACAAATGCCAGGATTTGCAAAATTATAAAGTTAAATTATTTTTCTCCATATTAAATGTTTGGTTATTAAGATATAGCCTTAGAGGAAAGAATGATTCTTTGATACTTCCAAAAGGATATGGCCCCAGAGTAAAACAATGTAAGCATTAATTCAAGATGGATAAAAGACTTAAATGCAAGGCATTAAAAACATAAGAATTCCAGAAGAAAATGTAGGGAAAAATCTTCTAAATACTAGTCTAGACAAAAAATTTATGACTAAGACCACAATGGCAATTATCGCAAAATAAGCGTAACACCATTTTAAGACCTCCGAAGGATGAAATAAAGATATTGTAGATCTTGTCAGCTAGAAAAAAGAGAGAGGCTCCTACAAAGTTTAAGGTATGTTCCCCCAGATATCTGATATATTTTGGGGATCTATAATTGCAATTAAAATAAGAGGCATATTTCAGATAACTGTGACTGTAACTTTTGGAGTATGACATTGAGTAGAATCAAATACATAGAAATTTTACAGTGTTTGAAAGAGTTGTATTGGCAAAATATTTCTAGTGTGGACTGAAAGAGACTAAAACTGTTCAAGACATGAAAAGGTCTTTGAGACTTCTGTTCCAGAAAGCAAGTTTAAGGACCTCCTCTGCTCTTAAAGCACATTCTCTTATGCAGTGGTTCTCAACCTGTGGATCATGACCCACAGGAACTGTATTAAAGGGCTGCAACATTAGAAAGGTTGAGAACCACTAATGTATTTTTCAGAACATGAGATTTTGTGTGTGGGGGGGAACTTAGATGACAGAAGAAAGTTTTACAGAGCAATGGACCAGGAAAACATTTTCAGAAAGCACACACAGCGCTTGATCAAAGAACATTGCCTGCCCCCAGAGTAGAAGGAGTTGGCAATATTTGTCCAGTGGTAGCACAAAATTTCTATGGACTGCTCATTAATATGTGCATTCCATTATTACCCTTTTCGTATCCATGTTCTACCATTGTACTTTGTATTCCAGTGGAATTCTAATCAGTTTATATGTTTCTAAAACAAAAGAAGCTATATTTAGACATAATTCAGATAGATGTTCTGATCCTGAACTTTGAATCTGTTACCATGTTTGGATGAGACTTTGGGGGGTCTTGCATATGAATTAATATATTCTATATGTGAGATTTGTGACCCATAAAGAAAGTGGCAGATGAAATCTTTATTCTCAATCCTTAACTCCCCTGCAGTAATAGTTAGTACACATCTAGACTCTTGTCATGGCAGAAACACCATACATAGTTCCAACTCTTACTCTGGGTTTGATCTCATGACTGGCTTTAGCTATAAGATGTTAATGGATATGACAACAGCAAATATTGTAAACACCCTTTTCCACTTGAGGTTGGAAAAGGTGCTCCTGCCATTAACATGTGAAGGATATGACTAGTAGCTTTGGGGTAAAAAAAAGATTAGAGACACATGGAGTTGACTGAACCCTATGTGTAGTTTAGAGCCAAGCCAAACAAAACCCAGCCAAATACAACCAGGATATGCTTAACCTTGGATGAATGAATGTAAAATAAATACTTATTTTTGTATACAACTACATCTTGAGATTTTTTTTTGCACAGTATTATGGAAATATCTAAATAACTCTTTTTTATTTACCCAAATACTTTGATGAAGACTTGGGAATGAATAGAATGCCTATTGCTTTGTATATAAGGCAAAATTGCATAAATGAAGAAAAAGAATGAATTTCTTGGTATAAGAAATTGATATACAAATTAATTAAAAATGGATAAAGGACTTAAATGTAAGGCATAAGAATTCCAGAAGAAAATGTACTGAAAAATCTTCTAGATACTGATCTAGGTAAAGAATTTATGACTAAGACCACAATGGCAATTACTGCAACCACAAAAATAAAGAAATGAAACTTTATTAAATTAAGTAGCTTCTTCACACCTAAGGAAATAATCAACAAAGCGAAGAGACAACCTACAGAATGGGAGGGAATATTCACAATCTACACATCCAATAAATAGCTAATATCCAGAATCTACAAATAATTCAAAAAAATTAGTAAAGAAAAATAAGCAATTCCATTCAAAAGTAGACAAAAAAACACAAATCAAAGTTTTTCAAAGGAAGTTAAATAGCCAACAAGTATGCAAAAATGCTCAACATCACTAATCATCAGGGAAATGCAAATTAAAACCACAATGGGTTATCACCTTACTCCTGTCAGAACGGCTCTTATTAAAAAGTCCAAAAATGATAGATGCTGGCATGAATGGAGAGAGAAAGAAATGTTTATACACTTTTTGTGGGGCTGCAAATTAATATAACCCCTATGGAAAACAGTATGAACATTTCTCAAAGAACTAAATATAGAACTACCATTTGATTCACCAATCCCACTACTGGGTATTTATCCAAAGGAAAAGATGTCATTTTATCAAAAAGACATCTGCACCTGAATGTTTGCCACAGCACAGTTCACAAATATGAAGAACTGGAAATAATCCAACTGCCTATCAATTCAC
>NW_003852484.1:7421056-7440283 GCF_000181295.1 Otolemur garnettii | reverse complement strand
ATGTGTGTGAGGCTTCAAATCTCTCTCTCTTTTTTTCTTTTTTGCTCATGCCAGTTCAAGTTTAGTTTCTGTCATAATCTTTTAAATTTTCCTGATTAATGCATGGGAGTTCAATTTAAAGAATATCTTCTCTGGCATTTGATAGAAAACAACATGTACCAAAAATGAAAACAGGTCCTCAGACTTCCTGACACTAAGTTTATTCTAAGTAGACATAAGAACTTTATCTATGAATTCTGCACTCTGAGTGGGTAAAGGGAAAATATTTAAATGAATATAAAATCTTGAATTATATAATTCTGAAAACACAAAGGCAAAGTGTGACATTCTTAAACATGCAGAGACTTGAGAGCTATAGCACATATAGATCCTTAAAAATTAATTTGATGAAGAAGTCTAACCCATCAACACTGGGCCAAAATAAAGTACTTAGGAATGAGGACGCCATGTAAAAAAATTAGATGTAAAAACTCAATGTTAAGTATTATGGAACTACTAAGCTAAAGCAAAAGAAATGCATGTGATATGTCTAAAGAAAATAAAGGAAATAACAGACACTGAGAGATAAAGGATACCATGTAAAAATAATATAACTATAATGGATTAGACTAAAGTTGTAGTACACCATAAAATTTAAGGGGTAGGGGTGGAGAAGAGATGAGAGTAAGAAATGATTTTCTCATATTTTAGAGGAGAAATTTACATGTAATTCTTTATTTTTTAAATTGGAATTATAATATAAAAATATTGATGCGTTAAATTCCAACCTTAAAAGAAGTAAAAAGAAAACATCTGTATAAACTTTAAGTGGACAGGTGTAAGATAGAGAGAATAAAATATAGGACACATCGCAGAATGTAGGTAAAAAAATAAAACCTGTAATATTTGTTACAATAAAACTTAAAAACAAAAAATACTTGCCAAGTAAGTTAAAATATATGTAACATTCATAAATATGAGATAAACTCCCTTATAAAAACATAATAATGAGATAATTCATAATATCTCATGAGATAAAGTCCTTTATAAAAACATTTACTAAGTTTCTATTAACCAGAAATATAACTATAGATCATATGCAAGAAACATATTTAAGATAAACGAATAAAAAGATTCAAAGTAAAAGGGGGGAAAGATAAGTATGACAATGCTAATACAAAGAAAGCTCATATCTTCATAGCCTTATCAAACAAGTTTGAGTCAAGGAATTAATGTTGTAAATATGATATAAAGGAGCATTTACCTTAATAAAGAATATAATTAATGATTAGTATATTGCTACTATAACTCTTTATGCCACAAATAAACAAGCCATCAAAACACAAAGTCAAACACAAAAAATATATTAAGAAATCAACATATAGAAAACAGTAATAAAACATCTTAACTCACTTTATCTCAGCTTATGTTAAAAATGTCTAATAATCTGAACATGATATTGATAAGTATGATGTTATATGTCTCTCATAAAGTATGATATCCTTAGAGAATATTTATAAATTTTATGATGTATTAATATAAAAAAAACTAAAAATTAAAATCTACAATGATGAAACAATACAGTTTCATATCACACTACAAACAAAAATATAAACAACAATAAAAATAGCACAATTACCAGCTATTTAATGATGTGGTTTTAAAATTACAGGTCAGAGAGGAAATCAAGACAGAGATAATTAAGTATCTAGAAAATAAAACTGGTAAAAATACTATACATCCAAACTCCTGTGATAAAGTCATTTGTGCACACAAAAGATTTTTATCTTTACAGATGGCATCAATAACCAAAAACAGAAATAAAAATACTCAATGCAAGATCATAAAAATCACAGACTGCAAACTAATACAGCCCTTTTGGAAAGAAGCATAGAGAATCCTCAAAGAACTAAAAACAGACCTTCCATTTTATCCTCCTGCAATCCCACTACCAGGTATCTACCCATAAGGAAAAAAACCCCAGCATTTTACCATAAGAACATTTGCACTAGAATGTTTATTGCAGCTCAATTCACAATCATCAAGATGTGGAAACAACTTAAGTACCCTAAAACTCAAAATTGGATAAATAAACTATGGTATATGTACACCATGGAATACTATTCAGCCACAAAGAAATATAGACACATATATCTACTTGGGAGGCGGAGGCAGGAGACTCGCTTGAGCCCAGGAGTTGCAGGTTGCAGGTTGCTGTGAGCTGTAATGCCACGGCACTCTACCCAGGGGGACAGCTTGAGGAAACTTTTCAAATTTATCTAGAAATTCAATGTGCTCTCAGTCAAAATATTAGTGGGAGCTTTTCCCCTCCTGGAATTTAAATAGTTTTATGGTAAATTTAATCTTATAAAAGGAGAAATAACCAGAAAACTTTTTCCAGAATAAATGAGCACATATTATTCTTAAAATTGGTGAAATTGTCTACTTTTTACACCTGCATTCATGGAGGATATACATCTGTACTGTCTTTTCTTTGGGTATTTTGGGTATGGAGTCAGCATAAGACTGGCCTCATGAAATAAACTGGGAGTTATGGCCTGCCCCTCTGCTTTCCGCAAGAGTTTGTGTATGATTACTTTGATTATTTCCTTAAATCCCTGGTAGAATTCACCAAGAAAGAAATCTCAGTCTATAGATTTTAATTACAAGTTTCATTATTAGTGCAGGATTACTCAAATTTTTCTACATTTTCCTGTGCCAGAGTCAGTAATTTGAGTCTAGCAAGAAATTTTAATTTCACATTTATCATCAAATTATTTGGGGCCTAAGTTTAGTCATCAACATTTATTGCCATTTAAAGTCTATAACTTTTAAACAACACTTTATATTCCTGATTTTGGTAATTTGTGTTTTTCTGCTTTTTCTCTTGATCATGCTTACTATAGCCTCAACAATTCTATTGATATTTACAAGGGATAAACTTTTGGTTTCATTGATTTTTTTGTATTTACTTGAATGGATTTGGAGAACTTCCTACTAAGTAAAGTATCACAAGAATGGAAAAGGAAGCATCCAATGTACTCAATAGTAATATGAAACTAGTAGATGAAAAACTATATGCTCACATTAAAAAAAAAGACAATTAAATTCAAGTGGGGGGAGGAAATAGGGCGGAGAGCAGAAGAGGGAGGGGGTTGGGGAAGCTCTCACCTAATGGGTACAATGTAGGGGTATATAGTGCAACTTCTAGGTGAATGATTCAACTATCACTTGGACTTGACCTAACCAATGCAACAATGTAACCTAATTGTTTGCACCCATATATTAATCTAAAATTTAAAAAATAAAAGCAAATCACAGGCAAGAAATGCAAAATGGGAAACAGGGCAAAGGTAAACAGTGACAAATGAAAAATAGTGGTGAGGGAAAAAGAGGGGATGGGCACAGTCTTCCCTAACAGATACAATGCACACTATCTGGGTGAAGGGCACACCAATAACGCTGAGTCAAACTGTGCACAAGCAATTCACGTCACCAAAACATTTGTATTCCCAAAGACAAAAATAAAATAAAATAAATGAAATTAAAAAATAAAATAAATGAACAAAAAGAAACCAATAAAAAAAAAAAGAAGACAGCACATTTGACAAGGAATAAAAGAAAATCCTAGGGCTAGGGTGTTGAAAGAAAAAAAAACAAAAGATAAAACATTGATAAACAAAATAACATAAAATATAATGAAATACCCTCAGGAGGTTGTAATACCTATGGGCACTTGGAGAAACACCATCATAGGCATAAAAGGGAGACTTTCAAGTAGATTTTATGCAACCAATATGTCAGCAATCTCCCAAATGAGAAAAAGGAGTACACTGAAAAAGGAAAATAAAATTCAAAATTGCCCAAGAATATATATGCAGAACTCTTAAATATTTGCACACAAAACTCTGCAGCATGTGAAAACACCACCTCACTAGCCATGTAATGTTTATAAATGGATGTTGTATTAAAGTTGTTTATTTGATTCCAGTATTGTTTTGACAAACTAAAATAAATTATAAGGCTATCTAGCTGGGTTATGCAAGGAAATTTAACAGAAATATAACAAAACAAATAATCCCTTGACATAATAAAGGTTAATTAAATTAACAAACAGCTATCATACTGTCTGATTGAGGAAAACCAGGATACACTCTGAATTTAGAACAATCACACAAACCTACTCTCAATACTATTATATTTTTCCTGCTATTTTTCTGTTTTTTTTGTTTAATTTGTTTCTGCTCTTATTTGTTTCTCTCTTTTGCTTAAGTGTTATTTACTCTGCTTTTGGTTATGTAACTTAAATTATAATTGCAATTTATTAATTCTAGACCTTTCTTTCTTTCTTTTTTTGTTTTGTGAGACAATTTCACTTTGTTACCCTGGGTAGAGTTCCTTGGCATTATAGCGCACAGCAACTTCAAACTCTTGGGCTTGAGCAATCGCCTTGCCTCAGCCTCAAGTAGCTGGGACTATAGGTGCCCACCTCATTGCCCAGCTAGTTTTTCTATTTTTAGTAGAGACAGGGTCTTGCTCTTGCTCAGACTGATCTCCAACTCCTGAGCTCCAGCAATCCATCTGTCTTGGCCTCCCAGAGTTAAGATTACAGGAGTGAGCCACCACATCCAGTATTGTCTTTCTAGCATACGCATTTAAAGCTTATTACTTTCCTTCTAACCTGTGTTTAAGCTGCATCTCACAAATTTGCTATGCAGCATTTTTATTACAAGTTATGAAACTTTATTTCCCTTGTAATCTTTTGCCCATAAGTTACTTTAAAAGTATATTGCCTATTTTCTAAATATTGGTGGACTTTGTACATAAGCTATTTGATAAATTCTAATTTAACTTCATTGTGGTCACAGAATATGTCATAACCATTTAGTCTTAGTATTGAGGCTTTCTTTATGAATACAGTATATAGTCTTGGTGAACGACATCACCTAAGCACACTGTTTACCATATAATTGTTGTGTGCAATTTTCTAAAAATGTTAATTCAAGTTGTCTGATAGTTATTCAAATTTATGTTTAAGATATGCAATATACTTCTATTAATTTCTAAGAGAGGAATGTAGAAATCCCCAAATATAAATTTGCTTATGTTTTCTTTTAGATTGCTTGGTTGTGATTCATTTTATGTACTTGAGCCTCTGTAATTAGGTACATAAACATATTATTACTCTTCTTGATGAATTTACTAATTTATCAAGTTTTCTCATCTCTGTTCAAATTTGCCATCCCAAAGTCTACTCTCTCATGTATACAGCCATTCAAACCTTATGACTATTGTCTTCTATGGCACATGTGTTTTTCATATTTTCCTGTAACTTATCTCTTTTTATTGTGAAAGTACATTTTCTGTAGAGGGCATGTATTTAGATCTTACTTTTTACTTTACACTGACAATTTATGCTTTTAATTAGAGTGTAAGATTATTGACATTTAGGGTAACTTAAGTGCTTAGGTTTCTTTTCATCCCATCTCTTCTTTGTTTCTTATTTCCTCTTTCTCTCCTTTTTTTGGGATTAAAAAGGTGTTTTTTAGAATTCCATTTTTTTCTGATTTTGATTCATTAGCTATACCTCTTTGCTAATTTTTTATAATGCTAAGATCTGGCAGTGGCATAAAAAAGAGATCATGATATGTGAAGACATATGTGCTCTCATCAATGTCAAGAACTTTACTACTCAAGATAAAGAAATTTAAAACTGAAGAAAGGTATAATATTTAAGGAAGAGCCATTTGATTTTTACTGGCTTAGGAGCACCTCTTGATGGCACATCTAGAAAATGAAAGTATTATTGGTCAAATGAGATTAATATAGGTAAAATCTTAAGGACTTAAGGAAACAAAAATAATAACAGAAACAACAATAATAACCATAAAACTGGGCATGGTGCTGATTTGAATTTTTTTTAGTTTTCCTAAAACCATATATTTGAAAAGTGCCTCCAGGTATATTGTGTGTGGCCAGATAATTTTTTAAGAATATTAAATGATGTGTATGTTACATCTTACAATTATTATTATTATCATTATTTTTGTATCTAAACAACTGTTTTCCCAGCTGAGAAGTTACAGATTGTTGGCAATGGACTAGAGCTTTGGGATTCCAACCTGCAAAAAGTAAGAAATAGTGGGAATGTAGGAATGCAGGAATGTAAAAATGCTGGAAATTTGAGACATGGATTCACATTTTGCTTTTTTTGTTTGTTTGTTTTGAGACAGTCTCATCCCATTACCCTGGGTAGAGTGCCATGATATCATCATAGCTCACAGCAACCTCATACTCGTGGGCTCGAGTGATCCTCCTGCTTCTGCTTCCTGAGTAGCTGGGACCATAGGCCTCCCAGAGTGCTAAGATTACAGGTGTGAGCCACTGCACCCAACCTAGATTTACATTTGGATACCCACTTCACCCAAAAAATACAGGCTCTTTCTTTGGGCAAATCTCACATGTAGTTCAGAAGGGCAGCATTAAAAACTCTGGTTTTAGAAATTTCCCCAGAAGTGCATTAATGTACATAGTTACCGTTCAATAAAAAAAAAAAATAAAAAAAATAAAAAAAAAAAAATAAAATAAAATAAAATAAAATAAAAAAAAAAAAAAAAAAAAAAAGAAATTTGTTATTTTTGACTTTCCCTGGTGAAGATTACTTTTGATTAATTACTTTATTTCCTAGATGAAAGAAAATGTTCTGCAGAAGATAAATATGTGCCCCTCCCCAGTGAAACAAAACCCATTAAGCATGGTGTTTGTTCCAGGGTGCAAGTCCTATTTTTTGAGACTCAAATCTAAGAATAGCTGTTTTGTGAAATTATCCACTACACCTTCATTCCAAATGGATTCCATTATGTTTCCTTTAATTTTACATTCCCTTATACATACCTCAAAATTATGGTCTTTTCTGCTAAACCTACATTTCCCCCACCTGGTGCTTTGCTTAATTTCCCTGGCAGACAAAACATTGGACCTATGCCTACAGAATTCATTCTCTTTATTCTGATCTGTTCTTCTGCTCACATTCTTGACTGTTTCCTAGCTCCCTAAACTGGGTAAAAGGGAAGACCCAAGGATCCCTTACACTTTTTCTTCTTAGAGCTCCACAAAATATGGACTTCCCTTCCATTGTCCTGCTCCCAACTTATTTTCACTTAGTGCAATTCCTGAACAGAGAGCATTTCAGTGTCAGTACGGATCCTCTGAGAAACAGATACCATGATGAGATGAAATATACATACACTTTATTGTAAGAAACACTGTGAAAAATTAAACAGGGAAGAAGCTAGGGAAGGTCAAGAGAGCAGTCATACTGCATTGCAAGTCTAACTGTAAGTTGGGGCGGGATGCTGGGTGGAAGTTCCTACCCGGTGCCACCATTCAGCAGAGCCACCAGGGAGTCCTCTCTCCCAAGTCAGTTGTCAAAGCAGAGCTTTTCCCGGACTCCCAGGACCATGAGTGTCTCAGCTGAGCACAGACATTGGCTGGAAGTAACCTGTAGGAAACATGACCTAAGCACAAACTCACTGGTGTATATCTGACCCTGACACCAGGGTCTTTGGTCAATTAAATTCTATGTAATTGGAGGGTTTTAAGGGGCAATTCCTAATGCCGTCTTTCTCATTTTTTGATATTTTGAAAAAAAGAAGAATAAAATGTCAACAGTATTTCTCTTTTTCCTAAAGTCTCTACCAGAAACACTTGTTATTTGTTATAAACAGCGGTGAATACAGACCTAAAATGAGTGATTGACCTGTATCAGGGCAAAGAAGAGTGGTGATATTTTTAAGGAAAAATGAAAAATTAAAATTAAAAAAAAATCAACTGAAGTATTTGAAAATGTTCTTAAAATCCTTTCAAAACCCAAATAAATTAGTGTCACATATCTGGTCTAATTAAGCCTGGCTTTTCTACAGCACAAACATTAAGATAAATGGGAATAATTATTCATTTTTTCTGTTTTGCCTGATTATGTATATTGTGCATTTGAACCTATTTTTCATTTTAAATGTGCAATGTTTCAGACATGCTTAACATAGGCTTATATGAGTAACTTGGGATCCTAACCATCATTTATGACATTTATAACATTACTTCTATAGTATAGATTCCAAGTTCCAAGTGTTGAATTTGTAATGAGCTTTTGGGATCCAATCTGTATCCAAGTATGAGATGTCTTATGTCTTTCAGAAGCATACTATGCAATCTTTGCAAAATGTTCCCACATCTGCTAACTGAGCTATGACATACTGGAGTGGGGAAGTAGGCAATAATTGTCCTTTGCTCCTTTCCTGAGATTGACATGTGGGTACCCGGAAACTCCTCCCAAGCCTGTCCACATTTGTCTTAAATACCTCCTCCCAATTTAAATCTAAACATACTTCTTCCAAAGCCAAAGTCAGTTCGTGACTGAAGTCAGGATAGTAGTTAACTTTGCAGAGGGAGGACTGACTAGGGGGAGCCCTGAGGGAGCTTCCTGGGATGTTGGGAATGTGCGGTGTCTGTATCAGTTGCTGGTGACCTGCGTACATATGAAGGTCATAATTAGTTCAGTTCCACACTTTAGATTTGGGCAGCTTATGCAATATTATACCAGAATTAATTTTTTAAATTTACCTCTTTTAAACTTCATAAGAAACCCTACAGATGAGCAAAAGCAATAAATCCTTATTTACAGTGAGTTAAGATATAGCTTATATGACATATCTATATTTTACTCACTAGCATTACCCTATTCACTAGTCTTTACCCTAAGTTGCTCATACAGAGGAATGCTAATGTTTAAAATTTTTAAATGCTGGTGATTGGCCAGAGATTTGCAATTTTAAATATTTATTTTTGCATGTTTCAAGCCACTTGACTCTTTTTCCCAGAGCATCCTAACTAACCGAGAGCATTGCAACACAGAAGTTGCTCAAGTTTATGTTACTGGTAAAGCAGGATGGGTGAGTAAGTCTGAAATGCAAGAACCTGTTGGTAAGAACTAGTTTTCAGAGAAAAATACAGTTGAAGAAAGTTTACATTGTTCACATTGGAAGGACTAGACAGTGAAACTTCTGATAAGACTTTATCACCTTTAGGTTCATTTTAGAAGGTGATGGGAACTATTGACGTTCTCTCTCCAAAAATGTACATCTATACGGAGGCCCAATTTTACATACAGTTATAAGCATATTCACAAAACACTTAAAGCCATTGATGAGCCCCCTAAGGTTTTCTGCAAATCATACTAAAAAGTCCTATTCCAGAAAGTTGCTCTTATATACAGTAAGTATTTTATTTAGGTCAAGTAAATACCTTAATAAGCTCCTTCATGGAATATTCTGTGTCAAGTTCAATGCTGTGTAAATCAGAACATATTGCCAACAGAAATTCACTAGAAATTTTGTGATGATACACACACCCCTGTAAAACAATTAGTTGATCATTGGTACAGACCACAGGAGATGATTCCATATTTAGGATGGAAACCAAAGATATTTCTGATCGTTTTCAGCAGCTCATCTATGTTTTGTATGGTGTACTTTCTGTACTTTATTTGTTGTCTTACAATTTTGTCAGATCCTATTTTTCAAAAAGTTCTTGTAGAATAGAATTTACATATAGTGGTTGAGTGAGGAGCAGATCTAAGGAATACACAGTTCCTGATATATATCCATATATACACCTGTGGGCTTCGAAGTTCGTTTTCATTTTTCTCATTTTCAAATAGAATAAAAAGTAAAGAGACTGATATCTTCTCAAAGGTCTTACAATTGAGTGAGGGATATAAGAAGTATACTTCGAGAGTTTATGGATCATCTAATGTTTTTCATGTTCATGGCCATGTGAACCAGGTTGTTCTCAGAATATATAGGTAGAGGTGAGAGCAGGAGAACCACTCACAGTCACCTCGCCTTGACCTTCACAATAATTTCCTTTCTCTCCTCCCCCAATTTCTGTCCTCCCTCTGCTAAAAAAAAACTTCAATTGAGCTGAGAGCCCCTCTTCTTTAGGAAAAAAATAAAGGAATCAGGGCAGAACTTCCATGCCCATATTTCATAGCATAGACATCTAGCCTTATTTCTTTTATATTTTCCATTTGGACAAGGGAAAGTGGAGAGAAGAATAGAAATTATCTTACTTTTATTTGTCTACATAAAAAATCATGCAAAATTAATGTTCAGAAGTATTAAAATTAAATGTGTGCATGTATATGTGTATACATGGATAAATATATATACATATATGTGTGTTTACTTTTATCTAGAAGAAAAATGTTTTTGACTTGGTTTATTCTCGAAATCATGAGATAGTGTAAAACCAACATCCCAAGTAGAATCTGAATGTCCTTAGTAAAGCAACACTCAGCATTTTAATACTCTGCTTGATTTGAGAGCTCACGAGAGCCTGATCTTCAAAAAATAAAAGAGTTTACTCTTTTATTATCCATGATAAACATTTTAAATATGTGCATAGATTTACAAATTTAATTAAGACATCTTAGAAATAACAATGAATTCATCACCAGTACTATATTTTGGGGACAAAAGTGCACACACTATGAAAGGCACTCTCCAAGGACTTGCACTCGCCATCCATAAAGGACAAGAACTGAAGTTATTTTGTTTGAAACCTATTTCCCTTCTGAATACTCACCAAACTCATTCCCACTAGCTGATGCACATACATAGTCTCAGATATGATCCCTCGCACTAGAATAAAAGCTCAGACAGGACAAAGATTGCCTTTAGTTGTCCCATGCTTTCTAGTAGCTAGCACAGATGGACATAGTAAGTGTTCCCTAGTAAAGTTCTGTAGCCTAAGCCATCCCATCCTCTCACTGCTGTAAAGAATTGTCACAAACTTAATTGAAACAGCACAATTTCAGTGTCAGCAGATTCAGAACTGCAGGTGTAATGCGTCATTGCTGGTTCCCTACTTCAGGTTTCAAAAGACCAAAATCAATGAGTTCTTTTCCAGAAGCTCTGTGGATGAATAAATACCCTTACAAGCTCACTCAGATTGTTGGCAGAATTAACTTCCACATGGCTGTAGGAAAGAAGTCCCCATCTCCTCTCCCTGTCTTGGTCAAGGGTCATTTTCAGCTTCCAGATGCCACCCCTATTTTGCAGCTCATGGCCCCCTTCCTCCATCTTCAGAGCCAGCAATAGTGAGCAGAACTTTTCTCATGCTCTGAATCTTCCTGACTTCCCATTCTGCTCATATGGCCTCTGTTTTCCCCGTCTCCCGTATCTTTCTGACTGACTCTTCTAGTTTTCTCTTCTCCATTTGAGGTTTTTGTGATTGCTTTGGCTCCAGAAAGATAATCCAGAATAGTCTTCCCATTGTAGGGTCAGATAATTAGTAACTTTAATTCTATCTCAAAAACCCCTTCCCAGTAGTAACTAAATTCATGTTTGTTTAGATCATTGAAAGTTGGCAATCTTGGAAACATATCTGTAGAATTCTATCCACAACAGTTCTAAAAAATAAAAATAAAGGAAACACTCAAAGTGCTTGGTTTAGTGGAAAGAAGACATTATACAAATATTAGTTATCGTTACTAATATACATAAATTTTGTGTTGTGGTGGGCTGGAGAGCGTGGGCAGGGAATTCTTTCCACATGCATTCTTTATCCACACATTGAAAGGTAGGTTTCTGGCAAATTACCTTGAGTAGGTTGGCTTGAAAATGGTATGCCAATGATTATCATATTTTATAACAGGTGCAACTATGATCCTGGTGAAAAGAGGGAACTATTAAGAGAAGCCAAATAACATGAGAGAAATATTGTACCCTGGAAATGCATTTTCACTACTCCTTTTTTCTGTTTGTTTTTACTGATATTCTCAAATAAAATAAACCTTCTGTGCAAGTTGGGCAGAAGAAACAAAGAACAAAAAAAGAAAAAAAGAGAGAGATAATGATGATTGAAGTTTGAGTGGAGTAAAAACTCAGAAAAAATCAAAGAAAACATACTAGAACATTTGAACATGGGAACAAAAAGTAGAAAACCAAATGATAAGTTAGGTGAACATAAGGTTAAACTAGGTGGAGATAAGAGAAATTAGAAACTAAAATACTGAAGTTTTCAGTATAGCTGAGGAATTATTTTTCATTATTTCATAATTTGTTTATTAAGAATGTTCATTAGACAAGTGATAACCATATATTGGTATATACTTTCTCCCTTCCAGCTTCATCCTTTGCTATGCAGTTAACTCCTTCCTCAATAAAAAGAAACAGTGTGGATGCTTGAAATCTGGAGGTATTTTCCAAATAGTTGTTTCTGGAAAAAGGTTATCTGTGCCCTAGACAATACACTTGATTTAGGTCTTGACAGAGAGGAGACTGTTTTGCAAAGACCATATCATACCAGATTGAATAGATTGCATTGCTAATTTTTAATCTCAAGCCGGCATGTGCATCTTCTCAATCTTTGGTTTACCTACAGCAATTTCCTTCCAATAGTTGTCTCTAATTTCCCTTGGTAACTTCTCCAGTGCCCTACATTTTGCCCCACATCTGAAGCTAATATCATACCTATGCATTATTTGAATTTGAATTGCTACTCAGACCTTCTGTGGAGACATTCCTAATGAGTTTATTATCAATGTTCTTCCTTCCTATTTCCCTTGTGGGCTCTTACTGACTTCACCCATAAATCTGATTCATATCACAAATTTATCTTTGAGAGGATCTCCTATCCATCCTTTGCACTGCTTCTCTCCTCTTCCTTTCCATTTGCTCATATTTACACTCTTCTCTATCTTTAACCACCTTTAAATGAACAGACCAAGAATTGGCACCTGGAGCTTCAGTGAACATTGCTGCCCTTTTGATGTGGCTTGTCGCTGAGAAATTGAATGTCAGTCTGTGTGGATGGGGCCAAGAAGACTGATGCCTGTCTAAAAGTCATTTCATTGCCACTGTTTAATGACAGTTTCCAGCACTAGTAGGCAGAACACTGTTTACAAAACTGAAATGTGAAGTCTTCATATTTGTTTTTGAATATTTCTCTTTTTTAAAAGTTTAGTTTTCAATGATCAAAGAAAAAAATTTTTATTAAACCATAACTGTGTACTTGAATGCATTTATGGGGCACAATGTGCTGACTTTATATACAGTCTGGAAGGCTTACATCAAACTAATTAACATGACCTTCACCTGACTTACTTCTTTGTTGTGTTAAGAAATTTATACTCTACTCTTAATAGTTTTGACATGTGGTGGGACCTCACCTAATGTGCACAATTCCAGGGTACATGTCAGAAGCTTGGTTTTCAGAAGGAAGATGTTGACCACTCGGGACAACTTAAGACTACCAAGTCCATTTTTATCTTTCTTATTTGAATGATTACACTGACTCTTGATTCATCCCTTAGTCACAAATTTAAAAGTTACTTTGATCCACGTTCAGTAAAACATGTTGCAAACCCCCTCTTTCTTCCTACTGAGTATTTTTATTCCTACTAATTTTTATACCCCAAATATAATATCCATTTTAAAATTGATTTATAACTTTGTATTTGATTACAGTAATGTTTTATTCTTTGTAACTTTAAAAATCATTGTGCTAAAAATATTTGGCTTCCCATCGTTAACAGAAAAAAAAAATTCCTTCTTAGTCTTCATTTCATGGCCTCTCAAAATTTATATTTCTACCTGCTTATCCAGGCTTAAGGGAATCATTTTTTCACAAAATTTTCTGCTACAACCAATGTACTTCATTCATTGAAGGCCCTTCTTAAGGAACATTATAGTATCTTCAGGGCCAGGTAGTCTTCTGTAAGTTGCCAGCAATAGCCTAGGTTCAGTCTCTGGTTGGGCTGGCTCTCTCTAATGACATTCATAATCATTTTTTTAAATTATTATAATTCATTGTTAAAGTAGTTTTAGTTTTATAGAAAAATTGAGAAGAAATTATAGAGAGTTCCTATAAACCCCCTCATATCTGCTGCCCATGTCAGCCCTCCAGCTTCCATTTATTCAATCTGGCTTAGATCCTCCTTATCAGTCCCCACCTGTACTCTTAAAATAGATCTTGCTCACAGAAAAGAACTTATAAAAACTACCTGTATTTATTATTACATTTTCTCAGCACTATTTATTGAAGAGGCTTTTCTTTCCTCATTATGTGTTTTTAGCATCTTTGTTGAAAATCCGTTGGTAGTAAATGTGTGAGTTCACTTCTGGTCTCAATTCTGTTCTATTGGTCTATACGTATGTTTTTATGCCAGTATCATGCTGTTTTGATTACCATAAGTTTGTAATATATTTTGAAATCAGTTAACATGATACTTTCACCTTTATTCTTTTCCCGAAATAGCACTGGCTACTCAGGGTCTTCGTGGTTCCATACTATTTTAAGATATTTTTTCTATTTCTATGAAAAATATCATTGGAATTTTGGTAAAGATATCCTTGAACCTGTAGATTGATTTGGGTGGTATGGCCATTTTATAATAATAATGATACTTCTAAGATGTGAATATGAGATAGCTTTCTATTAATTTGTGCCTTCTTAAATTTCTTTCATCACTGTTTTTTAGTTTTCAATGTAAAGAGCTTTTGATTAAATGGCTCCTTGATTAAATGTATTGTTAAGCTTTTTTTATGCTATTGTGTATGGAGTATTTTCTTAAGTTTCTTACACCATTGCCCTTGCCCTTTTGCTGCTGTAACAAATAACATAGACTAGGTAATCATAAAGAACATAAATTAATTCCTTACAGTTTTGCAGGCTGGGAAATTCAAGATCAGAGCAGCAAATTCAACTACTGGTGAGGGCTGCTTTTGGCCTCCAAGATGGCACCTTGTTCCTGCATCACTGCATGGCAGGAGGGAATGCACTGTCCATCCATAGCAAAAGGGACCAGGGCAAAAAGGGTAGGTAGATTCTTCCAGACCATTTAGAAAACTAATAGCCCTCATGACTTAATTACCTCCTAAAGGTCCCACCTCTACTTACTATCACACTGAGTCTTAGATTCTAACACAGAAGTTTTGGGTAGACACATTCAGACCATAGAACCATATACAAAAATCAATTCAAAATCAATTAAAGATAAAAGTGTAAGACATAAAACTGAAAAACTGCTAGAAGCAAACCTAGGGAAAACCTTCTGAAATTGACTGGGGTAATAATTTTTGAACATGATTCCAAAAGCACAGGCAATAAAAGCAAAACCAAACAAATGAGGTTGCATCAAACTAAGAAGTTTCTATATAGCAAAGGAAATAATAAAGAGAATCAAGAGACAGCTTAAAGAATGGGAGAAAATACTGTATTTGCAAACCATACATCTGATAAGGAGTATTATCCAAAATATGGAGGGAACTCAACTCTAGAAAAAAAAAAACATTAAAAATTGGCAAAAGAAGACATTTCTCAAAATAATACCTGCAAATGAACAACAAAAATACTGCCACTCCTCAGGGAAATGCAAATCAAAGACATAATGAGATGTTTCTTCACATGTGTTAGTACAGCTATTATCAAAAAGGCAAAAGATAAGAAGTGTTGGCAAGAGCAAAACTTTATACATTGTTTATGGGAATGTAAACTCCATTATGGAGAATGGATGGAGTTTTCTCAAAAAATTAAAACTGGAACAACCATATGATCCAGCAATACCACTTCTGGGTACATATCCAAAGAAAATAAAATCTGTATGTTAAATTGGTATCTGCACCCCCATCACAGCATGTCCATCAAAAAATGAAGAAAATGTATTGTATATACAATGAAATATTAGTTAGTTTTAGAATGAAGAAAATCCTGTTTGTGACATGAATGAAACTGGGGAACATTATGCTAAGTGAAATAAGATAGGCACAGAAAGACAAATACTGGATAAGCTCATTTATATATGGAATGTAAATAGTCCAACTCATAGAAGCAAAGAGTAGACTGGATGCTGCCAGAGGATGTGGGAAAACAGGAAGATATTAGTCAAAAGGTACATGGTTTGGTTATACAAGAGTAGTTCTCAATATCTGCACCTATAGTTCACACAGGCAACTATACTGCTTCCTATTCATGTGCCTAAAATTTTACTAAGCATATAGATTTTTTTTTTTTTTTGAGACAGAGTCTCAAGCTGACACCCTGGGTAGAGTGCCATGGCATCACAGTTCACAGCAACCTCCAACTCTTGGACTCAAGCGATACTCTTGCCTCCTTTTTTCTATTTTATTAGAGACGGGGTCTTGCTTTTGCTCAGGTTGGTCTTGAACTTGGGAGCTCAAGCAATCTACCCGCCTCAGCCTCCCAGAGAGCTAGGATTACAGGCATAAGCCACCATGTCTGGCCAAGGATTATAGATCTTGTGTTGCATTTTTATAAAAGATAATAATAATTATAAAGAAAAAAGATAGGAGAGATAGTTAGAGATGATGGATGTATTTATGGAACAGATTGTGGTGATAATTTCATAATATATACTTTTCTTCAATGAAGCTATATTCATTAATTATGTCAATAATCACCTCAAAGGGTTGCTGTGAGCTGTAATGCCACGGCACTCTGCCCAGGGGGACAGCTTGAGGCTCTGTCTCAAAAAAAAAAAAAAATAAAAAAATAATCACCTCAAAAGTGGTTTTAAAAATGATCACACTTAATGCTTTGTGAAAAATTCATGAAGGCATGACAAATTTTTAATCTTTTTAAAACTTTTTGTGCTTTCTTTTGATGTGATTACGTGGATCTAAGCTGGTAGTTTTGCAAACATTTCAATGATACTGCTTTTATTGTGGTCTATTTTTAACTTAAAAACATGGGATCTTTTTAAAAGTAACCATGCCATTTCAAGTGTTCTGGGATTCGGAAGATGGCCATCAAGGTAGCAGTAGGTGAACAAGAGATCTATTGGAAGTAACTGAATGCCTTTAAAAGCTAGAGAGGAAAGCAAGAAGGAGTAGGGTGGGAAGGAGCTGAGGGAGTCAGGCAGGTCTGACACCTGTTGACTAAAAGAGGGAAGAAAAAATTGCAAAGAAAGGTCCTCAAATCCTTCTACCAGCCTGACAAGGAATTCCCCTTGTCAGAGGAATTCCACACGGGGCAGGAATGAGCTTGTTCTACTCGGCAGCCATGTTTACTCACGGGTGCAAGTGCCTCAGGGGAAGTGTCCATGGTGGACCTGAAGGTCCAGTAGCTATAGGCCAATAATGTGCTATGCAACTCAGAGCAGAGTTACTTAGAAGGACCTTGCAGTGGGGGCACCTTCGTGGTTACTTCAGCAGCTCAGCAAAAAAATTCACCTAGCATATTTATGCAAAGAACATGAAGTTATGGCAATACAAATACCAGCCTCTGTTAGGTGTGGGTATCTACCTTCTCAATAATCTTTAATTTTCCTTTTCGCTCTTTAACTATGTTTCTGCCAGGCTTGATTAGAACCAAATCATCCTATCTCAAGTGTCTCACGAAGACTAGCTTTCTCATATTAATATGGTAAAATCAAATGTAACATATCTCAGGAGTGGTAGGAATAAAACAAAATATATACTGATTTATACAAGCCATAAACTATATCTAGAAAAGTTACATATAAATAAGATTAAAGTTAAAATACATTTTAAATATCATTAGACCAAGAAAACTTCATTTAAATAGAAAATAAGGATTATTAAGAATTCTTTTCATAAAAGTATACTTTCTCACTGCAGTATTTTCTTATAATCAGAAGTTGCAATTTGTTGCATTCTCCTTCCTCTGTGTCAATATATTTTATTCACCTTTAAAAAATTAATTGAATACCTCTTGTGTGCCAAGTACTTAGTTTACTTAGGTTAGGGAGATAATGTAAATAAAAATAAGTCAAAACAAACAAACAAAAATAAACAACAACAACAAATAACAGTGCCTGGCTTCAAAGAGCTCAAGATCTGCTTTTCTCCATATGTCTGTATGTGCACATTAAATCTAAGTATGTTAGGAACAGACCTGTGACCACCACCCTCTGTAGCTTTTATTTCTTTCACCCGAATATGGATATGTACCTTTTTATTTAACGAGATAAACCAAAGAAAGTACGATAAATGTTTGCCATGTTTTCTGGCTGGTCGGAATATTTTATAAAATAATATACTGTATTTGAGGAACACCTAATCTTAAAAATTCTGCCTCTCCGAAATAGAACCTGTAAAACCTTACCTCCTCAGTCTCCTTTGCAGTTAAAGTACAAGTACATGATCTGAGCTCTATTTATCAGGTTATTCATTAAGACTGATGTGCACACCTTGAGTGAGTAAGCTCTCAGTGGAATCCATTTTGCTAGAAAATGTTGCAGTGATGTCTGGCTTCGTGGTTTGGCAATATTTTCAAGGTTCAGTACCTGGAATAAAAATGGCATTGGTATGATTACGGCAGTAATTTCTTAAGAGATTAATGAGGCAACAGATACACTCTCAGCGTTTTTATACTGAGTCCATTATTATTCCTGGAAGCTTGTCTGGTACTTCCTAAAACTCTGGTAGCTGCATCACATGATTTTATTCATTTGTTTTGTAGTTAAGTCAGCCCCTGTTGGATCATGTTCACTGAAGGTAGAACTTGCTTTGGGACTGGATTCACTGATGATACCTCCAGTTTACTTGCACCATATTTCCAAATTCTGTAGCCATTTTTATTCTTGTGCACTTGCCAAACTTCCTTTTGTTTACTCTTATGCCTAGAATGTTATGAAAATACCTGTCCACAGAAGGACTTATAAGCGATGCCTACATAGCTCAATTCACATAGCTCTAAATGGGAAACATCCAAATGTTTGTCAATAGATTAATAGATAAACAGCAGTCCATCAATGTAAAGAAATATTTCTCAGCAGAAGCAAGTTACTGATACTACTGGCCCCAAAAGGCTACCTACTCTTTGATTCCATTTATATTGTACTCTGTAAAATACAAATCTGTAGGGATAGAAAATAGATGAGTGAATCACAGGGGGAGAGGGGGAGGGGGAGGAGTCACTTCAAAGGAGGCTGAGGGAACTTTCTGCAGAGATGGAAATGTTTGTCTTGATTATGTTGGAGGCCACAGAAATGTCAAAAATCATAAATATATACTGTTAAGGTTTTAATTTTTTATAGAAAAATTATACCTCTTTAAACCTAAATTAAAATATAGTAAACCTAGAATGGATATAATAATATCACTCGAAGTAGACTTAAAAAATAGATATTGCCAGATATAAAGAGAGACATTTTATAAAAATAAAAGGACCAATTCATGAAGAAGTCACTATGGTCTTAACTGC
>NW_003852484.1:7408898-7420501 GCF_000181295.1 Otolemur garnettii | reverse complement strand
CCTGTTTAAAAAGTTTGAGGACCCCTGACTTAGACTAAAAATTATAGCATCAAAGACTTAACATAAAAAAAGCAAGAAAATCTCAAATGAATAAACTGTTTCTTCCTTAAAAACTAGAAAAAGAGAAGCAAAGCAAATAAAAGGTAAACATAAAGAATAAAATTGTAAAAATAATTTTGAATAATAAAATTGAATATAAACACAAAACAATAGAAAAACTACAGAAAACAAAACTCAAAAATTAATATTATCTCTAACCAAACTGAATAGGTAAAAATGATAAAACACTCAATTATTAATATCAATATTTAATATGATATCTTTCTTTCAATAGAGGCTGTACTAGTTTGCATCAACAGGACATGAGTGTTCCCTTCTCTCTGCACCCACAGTAGCATCAGCTGCCCGGAGACCCTGTGATACAGGCCATCCTCACTTGGTTAGGTGGTATCTCAAAGGGGTTTTGATTTGCATTTCTCTGATAATTAGAGACAATGGGCATTTTTTCTTTTTGTTTTATTGTTTTGTTGTTTGTTTGTTTTGCCGTTTGTCTGTCCTCATGAGAAAAGATTCTGTTCATGCTTTAATAAGGTTGTTTGCTTAATGAGGTTCTGTGTTGATTTGTTTGAGTCCTTTGTAGATTCTGATTGTTAGCCCTTTGTCAGATTCGTATCATGTAAATATCTTCTCCTGCTCTGAATGTTGTCTCTTTGCTTTGTTGGCCATGTCCTTAGCTATGCAGAAACTTCTTAAATTGATCAGGTCCCATTTATTTATTTTTGCTGTGGCTGTGATTACCTTTGGAGTCTTCTTCGTAAATTCTTTAGCAAGGATGATATCATTCAGAGTTTTTCCTATGCTTTCTTCTAGATTTTTTTATAGTTTTGTGTCTTACATTTAAATCTTTTATCCATTGAGAGTTAATTTGAGTAAATTGTGAGAAGTATGTGTCTAAAGAAGTATGGAGCCTCTTCAAAGAACAAAAAGTAAACCTTCCATTTGGTCCTACAATCCCATTGCTAGGTTGTCTATCCACAAGAAAAAAGTCATTTTACCATAAGGACATTTGCACACAAAAGTTTATAGCAGATCAATTCTCAGTTGCAAAGATGTAGAACCAACCGAAATGCCCTTCAACCCATGAATGTATGAATAAACTGTGCTCTATACATCCCAACAAAGAAAGATTTCATGTCTTGTGTAACAACCTGGATGGATTTGGAGAATACTATTCTAAGTCAAGTACCACCAGAATGGAAAAACAAGCATCCCATGTTCTTGATACTAAGTTGAAACTAGTAGAATAACAACTTGGTGCTCACTTATGAGAAAAAATTAAATTAAACTGGAGAAGGGAGGGGACAGGGTTCAGCAAGTCCCACACAAAGGAAATAATGCCCAGGTCTAAGGCACATTTCCTGGGGGAAGGAAAGAGAGATAACTTGGACTTTAAATTACAAAAGCAAACAATCCTAATTGAGTGTGCCCTCAAAGTATTCTGAAATTAAAAAGAAAATGTTAAAAACTGTCAGTAAGTCAAATTAAACTTGACCTATGTCCACTATAAATTTGAGGGTGTTTATTTTGGTTACATAACATAGCCTATTTCAATCCTTCAGACATATCAATATTTCCAATGAAAATAAGCAGAAATAAAATATTTTATTAATTGTACTCTATAATTGATATTACATTAATAATATAACCAATAATATCACATAAAGCTGCATGAATGGATAAAAAAAGGATTTTTTAAATGTGGGGGATGCTCGGTCTTATGCATTTCCACATATATTTTAAAATTACCTGGTTAGTTTCTTTAAGCGATTCACTAAAATTTTATTTGAGATTGTTTTAAATCTATAGATAAGTTTGGAGAGACTTGACATTATATTATTACTGAATAAATTTCCTTGTCTGCTTAAGTTTATTTCAGCAAATGATGAATCAAAGCCAATTAGGAGAAGTTAGATAAGAGGGATTTGCTTAAAGCTTCTCAAAGTTTAACTTAAGTTTTACCCAGCTTTAAAAATATATTATGATATTAACTTCAAGTCATCTTTCACAAATATAATTGTATTTGTATACAGTATTAATATTATAAATTAATATAACTAATATCAACATTTCTGTTTCTACTGTGGGCAAGACACTGTGTCAGCTGCTAAAATTCTCTGTACTCCACATGTGAGTATTTTTAAATGCTTTTTAAATTTTAAAAGCTTTTTAAAAATCCATTTTTACCTTCCACTTTTCTCTTGGAGAATATTAAAGATAATGAATCATTGTGTTTTAAAATAATAAAATAAAAAGAGATATCTTTACAAACTTCACAGATAGGATAAGGATAAAAAAAATACTGGGGAAAGTAAGCGTGTCAATAAAATCCCCAACATTAATGAAACAGAAAAAAAAAAACCCACAAATGATCACTTTCACTCCAGAATAAATTACTTGATTCATTTAGTCTGACAATATTCAAAGACATTTGTAGCTCAAAGTCTTCCCCCTCACCTAACCCTAGGCCCAGATGGCATCACTACAAAGCCTTGAAGGTAGGCTTAATACTAATGGCATATTACAAATGATTTTAGAAAATAAAGCAAATCACTTCCTAACTCATTAGAACGCCAGCATCATCTTTATACCAAAAACACAAAAATGAAATTTCCAAAAATAAGTTACAAATTAATAACACTCCTCATGATCAAAAACAGGAAAACCCTTAACGAAACTAGCAAATCAAATTTAAGCATATATAAGAAGGATCATACATCAGGAACAGAGAGAGTTTATACCATGCATTTCAGGTTTTAAAAATCAGTATATTCTTTACATTAAACAATTAAAAAGAGAGGATATATAAAGTTCTCAACAGATACATAAACCTACTAATGAAAAGAATTCTTGATATGTTAAGAATAGAAATCCTATGGTAGACATCAATAAAACAACTACTACTAATCCCCAGTTTAATACTAAAAACTTAATTATACCCTCTTTGATCAGTAACCTGAGCAACTTCTATTCAACATTGCATTTTCAGTACTAGACGGTGTGTAAAGGCAAGACACAAAAAGAGACAAAGCAGAGATGGAAAGGAAAAAGTTAAATTTTCTCTTCCCAGATAAATATAGGGAATCTTTCCTGAAACTCTGTAGAGACTGTAAGGGAATTTATCAAATTTACAAATATGAAGTTAATATACCCAAATCATTTACATTTCTATATGCACATAAAAATTATAAATTATTTTTGAACACTAACCTCATTTACAAAGGCATCAAAAATGACATTTTTAGTAATAAATGTAACAAAATATGTGTAAGATCTATGTGCCTAAAACCACAAAGAATTGCTGAAATAAACTTAAGCAGACAAGGAAATTTATTCAGTAATAATATAATGTCAAGTCTCCCCAAACTTATCTATAGATTTAAAACAATCTCAAATAAAATTTTAGCGAATCGCTTAAAGAAACTAACTGGGTAATTTTAAAATGTATGTGGAAATGCATAAGACCGAGATTAAACAAAACAATTTGGAAGAGCAGAACAAAATAAAAAACATATACCTGATTTTGAAATTAGTAAAAGCACACTAATCAAGGCAGTGTAGTATTTTCATAAATACAGACGTACAGGAGTATAGAAGAGAAAGCAGAGTCCAGAAATAGCTGCACACAATAACTGATTATCAATAAAGGTGCCAAGATCTTTTACTGTGAAAAGGATAGTCTCATCAACAAATGATATTGGAGCAATAGAATATCTATATGCAAAATAAACAAATCTATAAACCATGGTCCTATCCTCACATCATAAACAGAAAGTAATTTGAAATGGATCAAAACTTAAAATGTGAGAGATAAACACTATAAACCTCATAGAAGAATGTGCAAGTCTTTGTGACTACAGACAGGTAAAGATTTTTCTTAGATAAGACTGAACAGAAATGAACCACCAATTGACCAAATCAACTTCACTAGCTTTAATAACCTTTGCATTTCAAAAAACACTGCAGAAAATAAAAAGGCACACAATACCCTGGGGGAAATATTTGCAAAATCTCTATCTAATTAAAGACAAGCCCAGAATGTATAAAGTATTTCACAACCACATCAAAAAAGGACAAAAATCAAATAAAACGTGGACTAAATATGTAAACGCTTTGCCAAGTAAGATATGAGAATGCCGATATTCAAAAACTTTACATATTGGGAAAAGAGCTATCATATGCTTTAGTGGCAATACTTGAAAGGTTTAATAATTTTAAATCTTGGCAAAAAGAAACTGAACTTGACCTCTCATACATTGCTTGTAGGAAGGCAAAATAGTACATTCACTTTGGAAACTATTTGGTAATTGTTCCCTGTGATCTGGTAATCCTGTTTCTAGATATTGACACAAATGTCATGAAAACATATCCATACCAAAACTTCTATGTGGCTATTCATAGAAGCTTTATCCACAATGGGCAAAAACTAGAAAAAACAAATGTTCATCATGTGATGAAGGGATAAACAGGGTGAGCTGTATCCATACAAAACCATATTATTCAACAATAAAAATAAACTGATACAGACAACAATGACTAAATCTCAAAACTGAAGACTGTAAGCTATATCATACCGTGCATCAGAAACTCTAGGAAAGGGCAGACTGCAGTGTTAGAAATGTAGCACGGTGATTATTGTGGGCCCAGGTCCAGGCAGAGGAGATTTGATGTCGATGTTGTAGGGAACTTCTCTGTTGTGATAGAAAAGTTTAATTTGGGGATTGTGGCATTGTGGTATTGCTGATGTGACTGTCCATACCTGAGAAACTCATAACA
Organism: Otolemur garnettii; assembly: GCF_000181295.1. Classification (NCBI taxonomy): domain Eukaryota; kingdom Metazoa; phylum Chordata; class Mammalia; order Primates; family Galagidae; genus Otolemur; species Otolemur garnettii. The sequence goes on along the minus strand of NW_003852484.1, from coordinate 7,415,668 downwards.
TTGTATATCTTGACAAATGTTATCATATGTAAATTGCATCTCAATAAAGCAGTGTAGAAAAATCTGAATAATTTTAGCACTGAATTCTCTAAGTATGTTCTTTTTACCTCCACGAGTCTAACACAATACGAGGACTGCAGTAAGCATTGTTTGTAAGCCGGTTGCAGATTCATTCTTCTTATTTATTGGGCTAGAAATAAACTTAGATGTTGGCTAGAGTTAGTTTTCTTTGTTTTGTAGCGTTCAGGTCTAAATTCCAGCATCTTCCTCCAAGGAGAAAACATGACAAAATGAAGCCATTTCTTAAGATTCCCCCCAGGGCTACCAAGTGGTGCTGCTCTATCCGCAGTCACGAAACAACCTGTTTTCTCTACAGACGTCCATCCGCTCTTGGTGCCTCTTTTCTGTATGCGAGTACACCTCTCTTTCTATTTCTATTTTCTTTAAAACAAAGCACCTCCATCTGGGGGCCTCATCAGAGACTCTTTTCTGTCTCTTGCTGATTCCAAGCCTACAATTTACAATGACAAAAATGCTGAAGAGAACTCTAGCAGAACAAAGTTCTGGGTAGGGAAAACTCTGAGTCATTCTTCACTGTGTGCTGCTCTGCTTTCTCTTTGCCTTTCTCCACCAAATTGCTGCACTCCGTTCAGTGCTTTCTCAACTGAGTCCTGTGTCAGCAACTTTCTGCAGCTGCAGGAGCAGCTGCCGCTTCTGCCTCCCTCTCCTCCCTAGTGGCTGTCAACATCCCCCCAAACACAAACTCTTTCCAAAGTTTCTGTCTTTGACTCAATGCAGATGCAGTCCTACAAACTCTAGAAATGATTTCACAAGTCTTTACAGAGAAAGTTTCCGAAGGGACATCTTCTCGGTAGGGATGGTATTTATAACAACAATTGATGCTGGCAAAATGGGTTTTCTTCCTTTGAATCATTTTGTCTTCTAAATGTACCATGGAGCAGATGTTGTCCTTGCCTTTATATGGACAAGTGAACTTAAGCATTAACAAGATTAAGTGACAGGCAGGGAGCAAAGCAAATCCAGGCCGAGCGCCAGCCCACCATACTTACGCAGTGAGCTGCTGTTGCCTCTGGCCATGGTTGGAAGAAGTCACACAGTTCCAGTTCAAAATTGTGTTCAGGACTGCTTCAGACTCCCTAACGCTTTATGTCTTCAAACAAAGCTTATTCAATTTTGAGATTTCAGCTTCTAGAAAGAACTCAGATAGTTAGAGGGACCAAAATGCCATTCTTTACAGGTAAAAGGCAACTCCTTCTCCAGTGATGTCTTCCTTCTTGACTGTAATCTGTATCCACTCTGTTCCCAGGCTCATGTATTTAGCTTTTTAGTTACCTTTCCAGTCTCTTCAGGGGAAAATCCAAAATAACATTGATCAGACCAAAATTTTCTACAGAACAAGATTCTGACCTGGACATATAATACCTAAACATAACTATCCTCTCTGACATCATTTTGAACGTCTAAGTATATCATTAAGCATATTTAGCTTTCATAAATTATATAATATGATTAGCCACAAGAGGTCTGGATTCCTAAATCATAAGCTGGGATTTGAGTTCATGCTCACTTGTTTACACATTGTGGTGATGGTGGCAGATAAGGCAGCAAGTATTTGTAAATCTCATTTTTTCCTTGCCTATAAGTTTCATAAAACAATACCCATCCTATATATCTTGCAGGGGTTGTGAAAATCTTATGAGCTAAATTATATGAAAGTATTTTGAAAGACATTAAGCATTACAGAAGTGTAAGGTAGCATTATTTGCAATGACGGTATCTTGAGAATCTTTTATCCCTCACTGTGTCTATATTCCTCCAGAGGCTTTCCATACATGAAGCCACACAAACTCCTCGCATTGATACAGAAGACAGACAACAGCATGTCTGTTAACCTTCCCCTCCTCAAGTCTCCGTGGGAGGCCCGTTAGAGCTGTTCACCTTCTCAGCTATGGCATCTACCTTTGTCCTTTTGTGCTATGACCTCTCTGCCTTGATTGTTCCAGTCCACAGAAGAGAATAGCCTTAAACTCTTCCCTCATGATTCCCAGAAGCCATTCCTTTCCTATCTCTGCCTGTCTTGCTCCTTTGTTTTCACCGTACAACCTAAGAAACTCAAGATTCCCTGGGTCTAATGACCGTTTTCATCCTGCTTACTTGAACCCTTTGGTCCTTCTAAATAGGGAATAGGTAAGGAATAAATTTAGCATTTTTCCTGTGCTTGTATTAAAGGCAAAACAAGTCTATACTTCTCAGATTTCTGATAAAGAAATGACATACAAACATTAAGACCTAATTCAGTTCTGTTTCATAATCTGGCAGGAAAGTAACATTTCAAAATGGGCCAAGCATGTAACAGTGGCTAATAATTTACATAACATTTGCAAGCACATGCTTTTTTCTTTTTTGACACTTCCATATACACCTGTGATATATTGCTGATTTCACCCCATCCTAGTAGAACACATAAGTGATACCCTTGTTGGCCAAGATAAACCTGAAGATGAGAAAACATTGATGTAGTTTTCTGCAATCTTATCAGTGTTGCTGCCCACCATTTGGCTTCTAGTTCTAACCTAGCAGATTGCAGATTAATGCCTGTCTACATCTCTGCCTCAAATCCGCAGTCAGATTGCTGATGATAAATCCCATGAGCCACAAAAAATGTTATCACTTCCTAGGCTTTGCAACAGCTAGATATTTTCCTCCAGTCAGTCAGCGGGGGTCAGGAGACCTATCCCCAGCTCTCATGGACCTGTGCTTACTGGCAGGTGTATAACAAGTGTTGATCTGGTAACTAGGAGGACAATTCCCAACTCCAGTTCATGGAATATACCTCTCTCTTCCATTTAATCTTTGTAAAGTATTCACCCCTTGAAAACTACCCATAAGGTTTGTGTTAGACTGACTGTCCATATAAAACACCAGTTTTTAAGGCAGAGAGAGGCACACAAAATTCTGTTTATTTGTCTTAAATGGTCCCTGATGTGTAATGCCTTGGTAACCTGCTTCACCCCTCATTCCAGGTATTGAGCTCACATATCAACGAAGGAATCCACCTAAAAGTGGCTTTGACCAATTTCTTAACTCCTTTCCATTGTTATTTGAAAAACAGCATTAGGAATCATTGTAAAAATTTTAAAAACTTAATGTGTGACTCCTTTTTATAAAGTGTTTCAAGTTGTAAAAATCTATAGAGCTTGACTTCATATTGTACATAATGTTCTTCAAGAAGAATTCAGTTCATTAATTCTATATAATTAGCAAAATAAAATCAGTAGATGGCTTATCTTTTTCTGCTAAAAGTGTATGAAGATGTGCATTCTGTCTGTCTTCCCACTGGTGTTTAATTTTCATGTCTCTCCTATCTTAATCACTATGGCATAGGCCTGGATTTATGTAAATGATTACTATAAATCGTCTTCTTCATGGTGATTTTCATATTTCAAGGATTAATTAGCTGTACTATGGGGAAACTTTAATGTTTAATTAATAGGAGAAATTTAAATGATCTTAATTGGGCAGAAGAGAATTTCTCTTCTTCTAAAAGTTTATTCAGAATCCAGGACTTTAAATCAAAATAGAATGCTAAGTAAAATATACAACTATCAAAATAAATACTCAGTTTTGTTGTTGTTTTAGTCTGCAAAAATATAAGCCTACTTCTAAGTAGATAATAAGCAGGCAAATACCAGTTTTTCTGGCATTTACATATGTAAAATTCCTCCCTGATCTGAAAAAGTCACCAGCATCTAAATCTCATTTATCACCACCCTCCAATACTAAGTTTCGTTAATAACCTCTTGAACCTTTTAAGTCTTTTTCAACTGCTCTTTTCTGATGCAATGGCATAGCAGCCCTCTCTCTTATTTAGCTTACTGTCCTATTATAAACAGAAAGTTCTGGGGTGTCTGGAATGGTTTAGTATTCCATGGTTTGGTCATGCCGAATTATTAGGAAAAGACATAGCAGTAAACAGGAGATGGTAAAGTATAATGGTAAGAAGTCAGGCTATGTATTAGCCATAAAAGCCAGTTTCTTAAAAGTGAAAGATGGTTTTTACTTCTGGTAGATCAAATTAAAAGTCATGAGCCATTCTTTCTTCTTCCTTAAGCCCAGATCATTTTGTAGAGTTTAAAACAGTTGGTTGATGAAAGCAAGGAGAGAGTAGCTAAGACACAAAAAACATGTAAAATTTAGCATGAATGATTTTAAGCCCCTCCTTGACCTTCAATGACACAATGGGTAGTTTTATGTGTCAATTTGGCTGAGTCCAGATAATTGCTCAAACACCTTTTCAGGTGTGGCTGTGAAACTGTCTCTAGATGAGATTAACATTTAAATCTGTGAATCTGATTTCCTTTCCTAATGTGGGTGGGCCTCTTCCAATCAGTTGAAGGTCTAAAGAGAAGAAAATAACTGACCCTACCCCAGCAGGAGAAAATTCTTCAGCTGACTGGCTTCAGACTTAGACTGAAATGTCATCTCTGCCTGGGTGCTGGGTCTGTGGGCCTTTGGGCTGAAATTGCTCTGTGTGAACACCATTGGCTCTCCTGGGGCTCCAGCTTGACAAATAGCCTGTAGATTTTAGGACTTAGCAGCTTCCGTATTAATGTGAGCCAGTTTCCTCTCTCTCTTTCTCTCTCTCTCTTTTTTTTTTTCTATTTTAACCAATTACTTCATTGCATTTTTATTACAAGTGCAAAGGTTAGGTGAAGTCAATGCTTGCTGTCTACAGGGCCCTTAGTCATAGCAAACACTGCTGATCAAGGAAGTTTGGAAGCAGGCTTCTTATTGTCCAAACTGTCCTTAGTGCCTAACTAATTATTCTAAATGTCTTTTATACGTCAACCATTATGTTGACAGTCTTCTCAAGTTCACGAACATGAGGTGGAAATCACCTCCCCCTTGGAGCCCTCTGGTAATCTTGAAAAGATTATTTTCTCAACCCCAAACAAACACGTATAAAATGGTCTTCGTAAGGTAAAGCTTATGATACTAAGTGGTCATGAATAGAAGTTGAGAGGATAAGTACTTACTACATACATTAATTTGGGCTACAATCTCAGTTTTCACTTAAATTTGAATTTTGAGTTTTTTTGTTTTGGGGTTTTTTTTTTGGCTATTGGACTATTTCAGAGCCTCAAGAATGAAAGAAAAAGTATCCAATGTACTCAGTCTTACTATGAAACCAAGAAGAAGAGGAAAGGGGAGAGGGGAAGGGAGGGAGGATGAATGGAGGGAGAGTAATTGGTGGGACCACACCTACAGTACATCTCTCTCTCTCTCTCTCTTTGTATGTGTGGCTATACACACGTATGTGTACATATGTCCATACACAGATGTGTACTGGAGTATATATGTTCTATTGGGTATGTTTCGCTGGAGAGCCCCAATAAAAATGAGTGCACAATACCTTTAGCAGCTATGTCTTTAGAGCCATACTCAAATTATTAGTTCTATTTATTTATGGACCATAGAATGCACTTTGAGCATTATAAATTCTATTAACTTTTAACACTACATGTGTAACTTAACTATTTAGGACACAGATATCTTGCAACTTTATACCTCTTCATTTGAAAGCACCATGACAGACTATAGCTGACCAAGGGCTGCTTTCCATGCTAAGAAAACAATGTTAAATACAAACCAAATAATGTCATCTATAAAAGTAATCATGAACTATGAATTGAGAGGTTGGATGTGATGAATTCTAGTAAGGAAGTGTTTAAGTTAAGGCCAAAAGAAGGGAAAGAGAGTCACTCAGAATAAGGAGGAAAAGATCAATAGAGAAACCTGAAATGGAAGACTGGTAGGACCCTTGCTTCTCGGACAACAATGATTCCACACCCAGCCCTACACACCCGCCCTCCAATATGTACACATACATACACACACATGAACATTCTAAATGTACTAGATGGATGAGGCACACTTACACAATGTCACAGTCACCCTTAGTCTAAAATAGAGTGCCTTTTATTTGTTGACACCTTGTACTGTACAGAGTGGAGAGCTTATTAAAGTTTCCTTACATGCCTCAATCTTGAAAATTCTATTTTAGGCTTTTTGGTTATTATATTATTACATTTGGTGATGTAATTAAAACAATTTATACCAACACTTTTTGTTTGCATGCTTGTTTTATGAGTTGCCTAAATGTTATTTTTCTAGACTTTTAAAGACTAAGTTATTCAGACATTACTAGTCTGCATTAAAGGACATTTCTCAGAATTCCACTTCCTTATATCATTCTGTGTTCCCATCGAGCACTAGGACATTTGCATGTGATTTGGAAGGCAGAGTGAAGGTTTATGCAGCACTTTTTTTTTTTTAACCACCACCATGTGTGCTCATTTGTTGCGAATACACTGGTTCCCTGTGGTGTGGGGCAGCAGCTGGGTCTTAGTGCCTCTGTCTCCCAACACATCTCCCCTTTCAGACTCTTCAAGTGCTTCCCTGCCAGGTGCACATACAGTTCCTTGAAAAGGGGGTCAGGGCCTTCTGCAGGCCTCTCACGCTGACAAGGTTAAAGGCAGACCTACATATGGGTCTCCAATCTATCCTCACAAGTTCCGGTCTGTCCTCATTATTCCCCATTTCATGTTCAGTAATTTCTCCCAACTGCTGGCTCTACTGAATACAGATACTATAGGCCCAGCAGATGCACAAGCAGCAGCCTTCCATAAATATCTTCCACAGCGTCCAGAATTCTGTCCATTCCATGTCACTCATAGTAGTGATTTGCT
>NW_003852484.1:7383826-7408779 GCF_000181295.1 Otolemur garnettii | reverse complement strand
ATCTGTGTATCTATGAATTCAAATTTTAAAATGTGAATGTCAAGAGAAATGTTGCACAGCAGGGAATATTTGTTGGAATCAACGAAAAGTCTCACATTTTTGGTTAAAAAAGGATTGACTGCATGAAAAGGAAGCACATGTCTTGACTAAAACAATCAAATACTAGATTGGTGGGGACCTTGAAAATTATTAAATCTAAACCTTTCATTATATAGTTGAAGAAACAAAGGACCAAATACTTGCTTAAGATCACAAAATGAAGCAGTGGGAGAGCTGGAAACATCTGAATTTCCTCTCTCTTCATGCCTTCTTCACTCTTGACTTATTAACAGTTTATGCTTATGTAAAAACCACAGGGAGTTTTTGCCGACTTCAAAATGTACCAGGATTCCAGTGGGTAGAAAGGCTTTCAAACGCGTTAACGTGACAAAGCCTGTGTTAAAATACAGGTAGTAGTACTGAGCATAAGGAACTTTATAATTCCACTGTAATCTTATCTGATCAAACCAAATTTATACATTTGAGTACCTAAAAGACTCCAGATAAGTTATAAAGAAAGTGACTGGAATTATATGGGCATTTAATGCTATGATATGTAAAGTCTAGAGAACCAGGGTTACTTTAACTGAAGAAGGGAAGACATAGACAAATGTAGCTATCTCTAAATATCTGAAGCATTTTCATAGAGAAAAAAATTAAATTTATTATGCGTACTTTTTCAGAGTATAAGTACGATAAATGGTTAGATGTTAGACAGACTGATTTAATATTTAGAAATACTTTGTAAAAATTAGGGAACTCCCAAGCTAAATGAGTGTCCTTATCCTATAGAGAGCGCCCAATTAATGGAAGGCTTCAGTCACAAGCTTGAATGACAAGCTATCAGGTGGATTTTGTCAAGGCTTCCCGATGGAGTGGACATTAGAATTAATGACTTCCAAGACTTTTTCTTCCACTTCTTTGTAGCTGACAGTCTATCGTTTGAATGACAACATCCTAGGAATAAAGTAGCAACCTCAAGTATTTGGAAGTTCTACTTCTGCTATGTGAAAGCTGCATTGTTATCATTAATGTTTAGTACTTAAAATAACAAACTCCCTTGAATGTTTATTTTCTAGAATGAACTAGATTTAAATCAAGGTGAATATATGTGCTGAAATAAAAATCAGGATGTCAGAATGATGGTACTGATAATAGGGTTTTACTATACAGGGGGCAAGGTCCCCCAGAAAACACATGGCTAAATATACTCTGGTTTATGCGCAAGGACCCCTTCACGGGCCAGAACGCTGGCTGTGAGCCACCAAGATGACACTCAAGTTGTTCCCTAGAGAGTAATAGAGCTTTTATTATAGTATCCGCACAAGATGCCAGACCAAGGAAAAGAGGAGGGGAGTCTTATCAGTGGCAGTTCAGCAGGCTGGGCTATTGGCATGAATTGTTTTGCCATGGCAGTCACGGACAATAGAAGCAGGCCAAGAAACATCTTTTTTACCCAGAAGTTGACACAAAGGATGTTGCTGAACTCAAATATCTTAAAGAAAAAGAGGTAAAGAGAAAAGAGATTTCATGGGAACTGACAATGATGCCTTTTAAAGGAGAAAACTAAGTAATCTTGTTTGACTTTTTTTTAATTAAAAAGTTGTTCTCCTGGAAGTGCACAGCAAACTGGCAGATTCTCAGGATGATGCTAGAACAAAAGGCTTCCCTTGTGCATGCCAGGAAGACACATATCAAGTTAGCTTGCAGCCTTCTCTGGGAGGAAATTACAGCATAAAGTAAAGGAATTGGGAGTGTCCATTGGAAAAGAAAAAATGCTCAAAACAGAATTTGAGAAACAATTATAAGGCTTAAAATCAGATGGGACCTCTGTTGCTATCTAGAAAAGCCTCCCAAATGCTGCAGCACATTTCAATCTCTGTACAGGTTATTAAAGATACATTTAATTAACCAACAGCTTAGACTGTATCAAAACTGGACACTCAGACAGGTTTGGAAATCTCTAATCTAGATCATCCTGTGTGCGCACCATATATTTGCCCTCATACTTGAACTGCTGTAACTGCTCAGGACTTATGCTCGAGCATTTCTTCAATAATCAGGTCTAGGAGATGATAATATTTATTAACAGTAGTACACCTATATCTTCTTATTTAATTTTTTTTTCTGGGGCTGGGTGTGAACCCACCACCACCAGCAAATGGGGCTGGCACCCTACCTATTTGAGCCACAGGTGCCACCCTATATCTTCTTATTTAATCATCAAAACCAACATAAAAGATAACTGTGACTTCACTTTACAAATCAGAAACCAAGGAAATGGGTAATTTACCAGCAACCAGAGCTAGTTGCCCAATGACACACCCAGAAGGGCAAAAGATATGACTTCTTCGCTCACTTTTATTCCATCATACAATATAGTATTAAGTTGAACCAAGCATGTAAAAAAATTTTGATTTATATCATTTAATATGGTAAGTTAAAAGTCATGAGAGAAAAAGGAAAAATATCCTGTAAGAAATTACTGTGGAAAAAGAGAGGCATATAAACATTATGTTTTACAAATTAATCCTTTCCTTTCAGTTGCATTGAAGTTTTATAATATTAGCAATAAAAATTTTGACCAATGATTAATGAGGCATTCTTTCTGACATCTTTATATCCTTATAATTGTTTTCTTTAAGGAAGAATCAGAAGTCTGGGGCCTGGGTGAGGTTCAGGTGGTACTTACTCTTAGGTGCCAGCCCTCACTGGCATTTGCATGAGAGTGAATGGCTTCTTACATTATGCCCTGCATACCTCCTTTGCTCACCCTTGGCCTGAATTCACACTTTATTTCTCCCCCTCTTCATTTTATTCAAGCTTTGTCTACTCTGTGCTCAACACATACAAGGCAGGTAATTATAAGCCCAAGAAACAAGCCCAGCAAAGTACCTGCTCTGTGTGTATTGCTCAGAAGAGCTCTCACACTGCTTTGGGAAGAAAATGCAAAGATTGAGTGGAGTTAAATGGGGAATATGTAGTTAAATGAGAATAAAAACAATTCATTCAAAAAGTGACTGTAGTTTAATTGCTATACTTACTATCCATAAAACCTATCTAGAAAAAATTTTTCCTTATACTAGGGTGACTTTTGGGTTATCATAACCATGGCCATCCATTCTCTATTAGCTATATAAGCTATGAGCTTTTTCTGTGTTCATACTCGGGCATGCACAAAAAAACATGATTTAGTAATCACATAAAAGAAATATATGTTTTTACAGAGAGGCAATTTTAGAATCCTAGTATTCCAGAATGGATAATGGAAAAGGTTCTTGAAGCCTCATGGGATTTTGGGAGAAGCACTTTCTACTCAGTCTTTTATATAGAAGACAATCGTGCCACTATTTGAATATATTTAGAAAAGAAAACTAATTCCCCGTGAGATATACTTTACCAATTCTTTACCAGAGAGCATTCCTACAATAACACCTTTTCTTCTAAGTTAAAATCTTCTTGCTTTTGCAGGTTTTTCTAATCTTACTCAGTGACATTTGGCAACAAAAAACTATTATTCTTTTTTCCCCCAAATAGCTTTCAAATATTGAGATAGCTTTTTAATAGTTGTTATAGTTATCCACATTACACAATTCAAGCTCTTTCAATAAGCTGGATGAAGCCAAGTCTTGTTCCTCTGAATATATTCCATTTTGCTGTGTGTAAAATAATTAGGTAACAACATACATGCTCAATAGTCTTAATTCAATATAGTGCTAAGAGCTCTAAACAGAAATGCAAATTGGAAAGAAAGGAATAAAACTACCTTTATTTGCAGATGTCATGATTTTCTATATAAGAAATTCCAAAAAGTTCACAAAAGCTCTTAGAACAAATAAGTGAACTCAATAGGATAAAAGCTCAACAGACAAAAATCAATCACATTTCTATAAACTAACAATGAATATACAGAAACTGAGATTGTTCAACCATGAAGAAATATAAATTCTAAACACACCAATAATAGTAAAGATATTGAATCAGTAATAAAATCTCCTAAGAACAAGAACAACAAAACCCATTACTCAATGCTTATCTAGCCAAATTCTACCAAATGTACAATGAAGAAATAATACCAATCCTCCTGAAAATGTTCCAAAAAATCAAGAAAGAATGAATTCTCACTCATTGCATGAAGCCAGTATTCCCCTATACTAAAATCATACAAGGATACAACAATAAAGGTAACTGTAGAGTAATATCCTCGATGAACATAATGTAGAAATCCTGAACAAAATACCAGGAAGTGAAATCCAACAGCACATCAAAAAGATGTAATACCTACATGATGAAGTAGGTATTATACCAGATAATGGTTCAACATTTGCAAATTAATAAATGTGATACGTTACTTAAATAGAATCAAAGACAAAAAACATATCTCAATAGAACACAAAAAAAGTATATGGAATAATTAAACATCTTCATGACAAAAATAAAAAATCAACAAACTAAGCATGGGAGAAATATACCTCAAAATAATAAGGCCACGTAGAACAAACTCATAGCCAGAATTGTACTGAATGGGGAAAAGTTGAAAGCATTTTTTCTGAGAGCAGGAACACAACAAGGTTGTTTATTTTTACTCCTATTCAGTATACAACTAGAAGTCCTAGCCAGAGCAATCAAGCAAGAAAAAGAAATAAATGATATTTAATTGGAAACAAGGGAGTCAAATTCTCCCTGTTTGCTGATGAGATGACATTATATACAGAAAAACTTATGATTATCAAAAAACTCTTAGATTTGATGAATCAGTAAAATTTGTAGGATACAAAATCAATGTATTAAAGTCAGTAGTATTTCTCTATACTAATAACAATATAGGTGAGAAAGAAAGCACTCTCATTTATAACAGATATAAAAAAAGAATACTTAACAATAAATTTAACCAAGAAGATGAAAGATTTTTACACAGAAATTTACAACATACTGATGAGAAAAATTATAGGTGACACAATAAAAGGGAAGAAAACATGCTCATAGATCAGAACAATTAGTATTGATAACCATAGTGTGCAAAACAATCTATAGACTCAATGCATTCCTTGTCTAAATATCAACATCATTTTCACAGAATTAGTAAACATTTTGTAATATTTATATAAAACATAACAGAGCCTAAAAAGAAAAAAGCTAAAGGCATCAAAGTTATTGACTTCAAATTATATTATACCTACACTAATCAAAACAGCATGATACTAGTATAAAAATAGACACATAAGTCATTGGAACAGAAGAAAGAACCCAGAAATAAAATGACTATTTATAGCCCATTAATCTTTATCAAAGGTGACAAGAGCATGCATTGGGAAAAGTATGCCCTCTTCAAAAAATGGTGCTAGGAAAATTAGATTACTGTTTGCAGAAGAATAAAACTGGACCCTTATCTCTTATCATATACAAAAATCAACTCAATGGATTAAAGGCTTAAACATAAGACCAAAAAATCTATAAAAATACTAGAAGAAAACTTGAGAAAATTCTTCTGGACATTGGTCTAAGGAATAATTTATGACTAACATCTTAAAAGCACAGGCAACAAAAACAAAAATAGACAAAGGAGACTTAAAAGCTTATGCACAGCAAAATAAATGTCATAGTGAGCAGATATCATGCACAATGGGACTAAATGTGTATAAACTATTCATCTAACAGGGGACTGATAAACATAATATACAATGAACTCAAACAATTCAATAAGAACAATAATGACAAAATCAAATAATCCCTTTAAAAAGTGGGCAAGGAACATGGATAGACAGTTTATAAAAGAAGACATAAGTGGTCAATAAGTTCATGAAAAGAAGCTCAAGATCACTAACCATCCAAGAAATGAAAATTATAACCAAAATGAGATATTATCTTACATTAGCCAGAATGGCTGTAATTAAAAAGATAAGGGGGAAAGAGTGATATAGTCCACTGGAGACATTGCTTGCTGGAGTGACCAAGAGGACAGGAAAGGTTGCAGGTAAAGGAGGCAGCAGTGAAATGGGCACAGCTCAGATATAGCTGAGAGGAAGAAGTGCAGAGCCTAGAGAAAACTTCGTGGAGGGAAATTGTGAAGCATAACAGGAAAAGGTAAAAGAAGAAAAATGAAGAGTGCCTAATGTAGAATGGCTCAGAGTACAAGGAAGCAATATTGGGGGGGGGCATTTCTTTTTCCCACACACCCTCAGAATCAGTGGACTGTGGAGTTGTTTGGGATAGTTAACACCCTTAAGTGTCCAACCACTGCTACAACTGTCATTGTGTGAACTAGCATGTCCCAGAGCTTGGATGTTCTATGAAGTCTTCTTCCAAGGAAGAGGACCAGAGGAGCTGGGGACCTGGCTCTCTTCTATTTACTCTTTCCTCCCCTGCCTTTCTCCCACCCACTGCAACCAGGAGGGCAGATTGAGACTTTGGGGAGCAGCTCCCTCTCCTCAGCTGCAGTGTCCTTCAGTCTGAGGTTTCTATAGAGAGTAAGACCTACACCTTTTCCCTTGTTGTCCTGCAGTGGACCCAGGGTACCTGGTCTGGAAGTTCTTTGCTTGCAGGTACTCCATGGAGACTCAGACCGGAGACTCAAACACATAGAGAAAATCTCACACCCCCAGTTCTTAATCAGGTTTCTAGGGTGCACAGGGATAGATTTGAGAGATTTGAGAGCTTAACTAGGGAAAGAAGGGAGCCCACATGGGCCAAAATGATAAGAGAACACAGTGGGGGGTCCCAGCCACAGACATCTGGTACAATGTCCATCCCCCTCACAGAAAAGTCTTACTGTTGGACTAGGCTGGGTGCTCTTAGCTGAGTTCCCAGCCTGATGGGCCTTTGAAACTAAAAGCAGTATGATCTGTCACCTGTTTTCAAACAGGCACAAGAGGGAGACTCCTGACACAGGAAGAACAAGAGAGGGACACAGCTAACTCCAAAAGCCAGGTGGTGAATTATAGATGGGCCCTCCTCCATGAGCAATCTTTCTAGGTTGAAGAGGCTGCTTCAGCTACTCTCTCAGCAGCTTTTCTCAAGGGCCAGAGATATGACCTTTGAGCCCTGCCAGACTTTGGCAAGCCTTCCAAGATCACCCAAACTAACCTCCATACACCTCTGTTGTGGTAAAGAACAAGCAATATCCTAGAAACTACAGGGCCCTCCCTATTGCCTGGAGTATTAAAGTGCTTTTCCTCAGTGTCCAAAGCCTGTTATAGGCACAAAAGAATATCTTTGCAATTGGTTCTTTCCTGTAAGCTTCATTCACTGACAGGGAGAACAACTGTATAGCTGGCTCATTACAGTAGGTACTGCCTCAGTCAAACAGGGTGTGGTGAATTCTTATTCATAAATACCACCCACCATCTCAGAGATTAAGCTGGGAGTCCCAATACACTTCGTACTGCTGGGAAGAAGGGAAAACTGCAGAATAGAAACAAGGAAGTACTGATTTTTAGATGAGGAATAAAATTTACAGGTAGCTTGAGGTATGAGGGGTCACCCTCCTCCACTGCAAACCTTTACTCTGATTGAGGAACTGCTCAGAGTCTGTGCAGAGACAGTGCACCAGACAGCAGGTATAGCAGAGACCTGTTGGCTGCCAATCCTGCATTTCAACAACTCACACCACCCTGAATTCTCCAGTCATGGAAGCAGGTCTATTTGGGATTCAGCCTTCTAGAAGTAGCCTTTGCATCATTCCTGCTGGGACAGGGAGGGAGCAGACAGAACTGAAGCTCCCTCAAGCTGTGCTTTGTGACTAGGGACAGAGCATGCCTCCTCCCCTGAGTGGGATCTGAGCAGTAGAGGAGTCCAGATGCCACAGACACCAGCTCAAAAGCCTTTGGTGATAGCCTCAATGGGTCCTACGTGTAGCAAGGAAAACTGCAGCTTAGCAGCAGCTTTTTTCCACCTGTATGGTCCATGGGCTGTTGAAATAGTCCCTGGCTGCATGACGGGGCATCAGCAGTCTCTGCACTGGCAGAACAGTCCTCCATATGAGCTCCTCTGCCTTCATAATCCCCAGAACCACTGAAGCTTTTGCTGTGCCTAAGATTGAAGCTCTGCCCTGTAACTCCTAGGCCCCATCAGGCATATAATATCCCTGAGATTATAGAGTTGAGGCTGGGCCCTAGGACCCCACCACTGAGTCCATATCACTGCCTCTGGGCTGGTGGAGCCTCAACAAAGACCAACACTTCACTGAGGGCTCCTCAGCTTTGAGTAGACATTACTTCCGGACTTTGTTTGGACAAATGCCCACTGTCCAGTCATTGATAACCACTGACTAAATAGACTTACCTTAGTGCTGCTGTCACCTCCCCTAAGTGACCATAATAACAGCAATGCCTGACAAAAACAGCCACCAAGGAGAGGGTCACAACCAACCCTCAATGCAAAATTTCAACAATGATCTGGAGAATATTCCTCCACTCCATACAAAGATTATCCAGCAGTGGCTCAAATGGTGACATCTACAGGGGAAGGGTAAACCAGAACAGTTATTTTACAGGCTCTCAGTGCACCCACATCCCCCAGCCCACATTAGTGTCCCATGAGGAAAAGCTCTACCTACAGCCTTAGAGCCTTTCCAGAAAAGGAGAAAACATGCCCTGCAATCCTCTAAACCCATTTGGCAGTTGACAGAAGAGGAGCCAGATCAGAAGAAACCAGCAAAAGAACCCTGGCAACATGAAAAACCCATTAGTTTAACACCCCCAAGGAAACACAATGGAGCTTTAGTAGTGGACTCCACCCACATGAAAATTAATGAAAGGACATAAGTGGAATTCAGAATATGGAAGGCAAATAGATGAATAAAATCGAAGAAGAAAGTGAAACTGAATGAAAGCAAGCCAAAATTTTTTTCAGGAAACCAGTGAAAAAGTTGTCAAAGAGCTATATAAGAAAGGATGTAATAGAATAAAAGGAAATGAAAGAGTCTTTAGGGAACTTCAAAACATAGCAGAAAACGTCAACTATAGACTAAGCCAAGGAGAAAAAGGAATCTCAGAGACTGAAGACAAGCAAGGCTCTTGAGATAAACCAACCACGTGAAAGAGGCCAAGAAAATAAAGGAAAAAAATAATAATCTGAGCACTCACTGAGAGAGAGATGGGACTGTGTGAAGGGAACTAACACTCTAATTATAGGTATACGTGAGGGTGAAAAACAAAGAGCTAAAAGCATGGAAAACATATTTGAGGGAGTTATTCAACAAACTTCCTTGGTAATGTCAGAGATTCGGACACAGATAAAATGTGAACATCAAACACCAGGAAGATTCATAGCAAATAGTACATCTCTAAGACACATAGTTAAATAAACCGGCCAAAGTCAAAAGGAAGGAGAGAATTCTATAAGCAGTAAGATGAAAGCAATAAATAATAACCTAAAAAGGAAAAATCATCAGGATAACTGGAGACTTCTCAGGGGAAACCTTATAATCCAGAAGGGAGTGGGATCCCTCTTCAATATTCTTAAACAGAGTACCTGCAAGGCTTTCGAAACTAAGTTTCATAATTGATGGAGGAATTAAATCCTTTTCAGATAAACAAACAGTGAAGGGATTTTCCATGGTCAGACCTTCTCCAGAAGATATATTCAGAACAGTGTAATACACGAATAAGCACAACAAATGCTTACCAGTGAAAAGTTACCCTGCCAAACCTCAAAACTCACAACACTTTTAAAATAATAGCACAAGAGGGAAAACAAAGCAATAAGGTAACTGGACAGGATGAATAAATCAAAATCCCACATATGAATTCTAACATTTAATGTTAACAGTCTAAAGCAGGCGTCCTCAAACTACAGCCCGTGGGCCACATGCAGCTGGCCTAGGATATTTACCTGGCCCACCAGGTGTTTTTGCCACCACTGCCTGTCCTGCTTAGCCAACTCGTCCTGGGTCCTGCAGTCTGGCCCTCCAATGGTCTGAAGGACAGTGAATTGGCCCTCTGTTTAAAAAGTTTGAGGACCCCTGGTCAAAGACTCCTCTCAAGAGACACTGGCTAGCAGAATGAATAAAACACACAACCCAAATATCTTCTGTTTCCAGGAAACACATATAAACCACAAGACAAGGAAGCAAGCACCCTAAATCTGAAAGGATAGAAAAAATGTATTCCATGCAAATAGAAACCAAAAGAGAGAAAAAAAATTTTTAAAAGAGCAGGTATAGCAATTCACATTTCATATAAAATTGAATTTAAGCCAAAAAAGATGAAGGAAGTCAAAGAGAGGTGTTACATAATGATAAAGAGAACAATTCTACAAGAAGATATAAAAATTCTAAATACATGGGCCTAATAACAGGAGCTCCCAGATACATAGAGCAAATATTTCCATATCTAAGCAAAGAAATAAATGGCACCATTAAAATTGCTGCGGACCTCAACATCCCACTGTCAAAGCTTGACACAATATCCCAGGAAAATATAAATAAACAGTGGACTTAAACCAGACTCTAAATCAAAAGGACATAACAGACTTCTATAGAACATTATACTGATAAACTACTGAATATACATTCTTCTCAGTAGCACATGGGATATTCTTCAAGGTGTTCATATCTTAGGCCACAAAATAGGTCTCAAAAAATTTAAAATCATACCATGTATCTCCTTGGACCACAGCAGAATAAAACCAGAAAATAATAACAGTTGTGAAAAAAACCTTAAAATCTATAAAAAGTAATGGAAATTAAACAACCTGCTCCTGAATGATTACTGGCCCAAGAATGACATTAACATGGAAACCAAAGATTCTTTGAACTGAACAACAAAGGGGAGACACATTAAGATCTATGGGGTAGGCCTCCTTGCCCTTTTCCTTTTCACATTGATGGGGACTCATTTGTTGTCTATGGTAAGTGTATATTACTTTGTAAGCCTATTCCTTATTCTTACTCTATAAACCTCTCCTTCTTTTGCTCAATAAACTTTGTTTTATACTGACCTCAAAAAAAAAAAAATCTATAGGGCACAGAAAAAGCATTCCTCAGGAAAAAAAACCATAGCCTTAAATGCCTACAGAAAAAAAAAAAAAAAAAACTGAAAGATTGCAATTTGACAACCTAATGTCACACCTCAAGGATCTAGAAGAAAAGAACAAATAAAACCCAAAGCCAGAAGATGAAAAGAAATAACAAAAGTTAGAGCAGAACAAACAAAAATCAAAATAAAATTTTTTTACATGAGATCAATGAAAGAAAAGTACCTCTGTTTAAAGATAAAATCGATAGACCTCTTGCTAGTTTAACCAAGAACAGAAGAGAAAAGACTCAAATAAGCTCAATCAGAAATGAAAAAGGAACTATTACAACTGATACTACAGAAATGTAAAACATCATTAATATCTATATACATAAAATAGAAACCAGAAAACACAAAAGAAATAGGCAAATTCCTGGAACCATACAACCTCTGAGGCTTTATCAGGAAGAAATATAACTCTTGAACAGATAAATAAGGAGCAGTGAGATTGAAGCAGCAATAAAAATCCTCTCCCCATACCCCAAATACCCTGGACCTGATGGATTCACAGCTGAATTCTACCAGACCAACAAAGAAGGACAGGTACCCATACTACACAGAATTATTCCATAATGTTGAGAAGTAAGGAATTCTCCACTATACCTATGAAGTTAGTATCACCATGATACCAAATCCAGGAAAGGATATCACAAAATAAGAAAACTACCTAGACCAATATCTGTTATAAATGCAGAAGAGTTCTCAATAACATACTATCAAACCAAGTCCAGTAGCACTTCAAAAAAATAATACACCAAGATTAAGTGGGGCTTCATCCTAGGGATGCAAAATGGTTCAACATATATAAACCAATAAATGTGACTCAACATATAAATAGAAGCAATAACAAAGAGCATATGATTATCACAATAGATGTATAAAAAGCTTTCAACAAAATTCGGCCCCCTTTCATGATAAAAACTCCCGACACACTAGGCACAGATAGAACATACCTCAATGTTACAAAAGCCATATATGACAAACTCATAACCAGCATCATGCTAAATGGGGATAACTTAAAAATATTTCTCCTAAGAAATTAAATAAGACAAATGTGTGTGTTATCACCACTACTAATGAACATAGTGCTGGAATTCCTAGCCAAAGCAATTAGGCAAGAGAAAGAAACGAAGGGTATCCATATCTGGAAAGATATGTGTTTTTGCTGACAATATGATCTTATACCTAGAAAACCCCATAGAATCCACCAAGAATCTCCTGGAATTCATGAATAACTTCAGCAAAATCTCAGAATATAAAATGAATGTACATAATCAGTACCATTTCTATATACTTGTAACAGTCATGCTGAGAATCAAATGAAAAACTCAATGCCATTCACAATAGCCAAAAAGAAAATAAGATATCTAGGGATAAACTTAACCAAGGAAATGAAAGATTTACACAAAGAAAATTATGAAACACCAAAGAAAGAAATAACAGAGGACAAAAACAAATGGAAAAACATATCATGCTCATGCACTGGCAGAATCAACATTGACAAAATGCCCATACTACCAAAAGTGATTTACAGATTCACTGCAATCCCCATCAAAATATCAATGCAATATCAATGTTGTGAAGGCTATGTTAACCAGTTTGATGAAAATATTTCAAATGGCATATAAAACCAGCACATTGTACCCCATAATTGCATTAATGTACACAGCTATGATTTAATTTAAAAAAAGAATACATTGGAAAAATGAGACATTATATAGTATGGATTAATTACAGTGGTATAAGAGATCTTTTGGCAGTGCCTCTAGAGCTGGCCATGGTAAACTCAAGAAGATTTTCAAAAAATAAAAAATAAAAATATATATCATCATAATTCACAAATCTAGAAAAAATCATTCTACACTTCATTTGGAATGAGAAAAGAGCCTGAATCTAAAAAGCAATCTAAAGTAAAAGAACCAATCTGAAGGCATCACACTATCAGACTTCAAACTATACTATAAGACTTTAGTAACCAAAACATCATGGTATTAGTACAAAAACAGACACATAGGCCATGGAACATAATAGAGAACACAGACATAAAACCACCTATCTACAGTCAACTTATCATTGAAAAAGCAGACAGCAATCTACAAAGGGGGAAAGAAATCCTAATTAATAAATGGTGCTGAAAAAATTGGATAGCCACATGCAGAAGAATGACCATCATTAACAAAAATTAATTCAAGATGGATAAAAGACTTAAATGTAAGCTATAAAACCATAAGAATTCTAGAAGAAAATGTAGGAAAAAGTCTTTCAGATATTTGCCTAGATTGGCAAAGAACTTACAACAAAGAGTCCAATGCAATCACAGCAGCAACAAAAGTAGATAAATGAATTAAAAAGCTTCTACAAAGCTACGGGAATAATCAGCAGAGAAAATAGGTAATCTACAGAATGGGAGGAAATATTCACCAGCTATACAGCTGATCAAGGGCTAATAATCAGGATCTACAAAGAACACAACTCATCAGCAAGAAAAAAAAATCCATTAAAAAGTGGACAAAATACGAACAGAAGTTTCTAAAACAATAAAAAGATAAATGGCCAATAAACATGAAAAAATTGCTCAGTGTCACTAATCATAAGAGAAATGTGAATTAAAACCACAATGAGAAACCACATTACTTCTGTTAGAGTGCCTTTTATTAAAATTCTAAAAACAATAGATGCTGGTTTGCATGCAGAGAGAAAGAAATATTTATATACCTTTGTTGGGATTTCAAATTACTATAACATCTATAGAAAACAGTATGAAGATTCCTCAAAAAACTAAAAGTAGACCTATCATTTAATCCAGCAATCCCACTATTGAGGAAAAGAGGCCTATCAAAAAAGACACCTGTGCTTGAATGTTCATTGCAGTATAATTCACAATTGCAAGGATGTAGAATCAACCCAAATCCCCATCAATTCATGAAAGGATTAATAAAATATAGTATATGTATACCATAGAATACTACTAAGCCACAAAATGGATGAATTAATGCCTTTTGCTACACTCTGGGTGTAACTGGAGACCATTCTCCTAAGTGAAGTAACCCAAGAATAAAAAAACAAACACCACATGTGCTCACTATTAAATTGTGACTAGCTGATGAACACAGATGTGCACAGAGGAAAGTAAAACTCGGTGGCAATCAAGCGGGAGATAGGGGAGAAGAGAAGAAAAACCTGCCTCTTTGGTATAATAAACACTATTTGGATGATGGGTGCACCTATAATCATGACTCAAGCATTGTAAAAGTGATTCACATACCCAAAATATTTTATCCCTTAATATTTTGAAATTAAAAATAATAATAATAGGTATTAGTGAAAATGGGGAAGACACTCTTCTACATTGGTGACAGTGCACATTAGTATCACCTCTATGGAAAATAGTATGGAGATTTCTCAAGGAACTAGACATTTAGAACTATCATTCAATCCAGCAGTTCCACTACTGGTTGTCTACCCAAAAGAAAAGAAATCAATACACAAAAAGGATACCTGAACTGGTGTATATTTCAGCACTATTCATAATAGCAAAGATATGGAATCAATGTAAGTGTCCACCCATGGAAGAATGGATAAATAAATGTGGTATATTTACACAGTATAGCGCTACTCAGCCATTAAAAAAATAAAATACGTCTTTTGTAGCAACATGGATGGAATTGTAGACAGTGTATCAGGCACAGAAAGACAAATATTACATGCTTTCGCTCATAAGTGGGTGGTATAAAATGTAAACACATGGAAGAAGTGAGTGGAGACTCAGAGGGTGAGTGCATGAGCACTTAGGTAATGAGTGCTAAGTTATTTAGGTAATGGATAGCCTAAACCTTGACTTGAACACAATAAATCTCTGCAAATAATAAAGTTGCACATATACCACATAGATAAGTACAAATGAAAAGTAAATAAATAAAACACAATGTCAATTATACTTGCTTCAAATAAAATGATATACTTGGGTATATACTTAAACCAAATATACACAGCATTTCTATACTAAAAATTAGAAAATGCTGATAAAAAAATCAAAGGCCGAAATAAAATGGAGAGACATACAAAGTTTGTGGTTGAAAGACAATGTGGTAAAAATGTTAATTCTCCCCAAGTTGACTTTTAAGTTTACTTCAATCAAAAGCTCAACAAAGTGTTTTTGTTGGGGCAGTGCCTGTGGCTCAAAGGAGTAGGGTGTCAGCCCCATATGCTGGAGGTGGTGGGTTCAAACCCAGCCCTGGCCAAAAACTGCAAACAAACAAACAAAAAATGTTTTTGTAGACATAAGTGTATCCTAAGGCTCAGGTCATAGAATAGCTAAAATAAGCAAAGTACGAGAAACACTATGAAAGTTTTGAGATACCCAAAAATTAAGAAGCATAAAAATATTTTGATTATTTCTCAACATAATTGCCAGGACATTCTAGGCACTTCTGCATTCTTCTAAACCATTTTTTTTTTTAAATTTAGCTTAATGTGAGGGTACATACCACCAAGTCACAATATTAGAATTTGTCAGATAGAGTCCCATTTGTAGTTATATCCCAAACACAAAAGGTGTGCCATATACCACTACATTGTGCCCATTCAGTGGGAGCACCCCAACCCCCTTATCCCCTCCTTCCAACTTGAATTGAAATGAGTTTTTCTCCTATGTGGGTGTAACTTAGTTTGTCTAGTGGCTTTGTATTAGTATTGAGTACATGGATACTTGCTTTTTCATTCTTGTGGTACTTTACTAAAAAGAATGGATTTCAACTCCATTCAGGTTAATATAAAAGATGTGACATCACTGTCTTTTTTATGGCTGAATAGTATTCCATGGTATACATATACCACAGCTTGTTAAACCATTCCTGAATAGGTGGGCATTTAGGTTGCTTCCACATTTTAGCAATTGTAAATTGAGCTGTGATAAACAATCTAGTACAGATGTCCTGTGAAAAAATGATTTTCTTTTCTTCAGGGTAGATGCTTAGTATGGGATTGCAGGATCAGATGGGAAGTCTAATTTGAGTTCTTTGAGGATTCTCCATACTTCTCTCCAAAGAGGTTATTTAGTTTGCAGTCTCATCAATAGTGTAAAAGTGTTCCCCTCTCTCCGCATCCATGCCTGCATCTGCATCTTTGGGCTTTCTGATGTGAATTAATCTCACTGGGGTTAGATGATATCTCAGGGTGGTTTTGATTTGCATTTCTCTGATGATTAGGAATGATGAACATTTTTTCATGTTTGTCAGACATTCATTTGTCTTCCTCAGAGAAGGTTCTGTTCATGTCTCTTGCCGAGAGGCATGAAACAATAAAAATTCTAGAATAAAGTATGGGAAAACCTCTTGAAGATGTCAGCCCGGGGAAAGATTTCACGAGGAAGACTTCTGTGGCAATTGCAACAATAAAAATAAACAAATGGAACTGAATTAAACTGAACAGCTTCTGCATAGCTAAGGACACAACAATCAAAGCAAATAACCTTCAAAATGGGAAAAGATATTTGCATATTACGAATCTGACAAAGGGTTGTTAACTAGGATCTACAGAGAACTCTAATTAATCAGCCAAAAAAAAAAGAGAGAGAGAGAGAGAGAGAGAGAACTAACAATTCTATCTATCACTGGGCAAGAGACAAGAATTATAAACCATTTTTGAAAACACTCTATCCATTGTTTTTTATAAGTGCTGTTTGAAAGTCACTACGAAAGTTTTGAGACAGACTGCGTTATAGTCCATTTTCACTTCCAAGAAATACAGCTGACAGCTGCTTCCTTTCTGATTCACCTGTCCAAGTTTCAAGTTGCTGTGCTTCTTCGTGTCACTAAGAGGGCTCCATTGGTTTCTGCATGTGTACCACTCAGTTGGCCCCTGCTATGGAGCTAGGAAGGAGCAATTTCACATGATGATATCCTATGATTTTAGAGGTCTGTGAATGGAGTCTCAAAAGAGTTTTGAGTGTTTATAGCCGGCTTTGGGGACCTTACTCCTTCCCATGGAACAATTTGTCAGTGGTTTCAAGAACTTGACTGAAAAATGAGCAAAGGATCAGGCTTCCACATCTGGCAGCCACAGTGACTGCAGAAAACATCACTGCTATGAAATAAACGGTTCATGAAAACAATCGAATGGCATTAAGGACCTTTAAACAGCACTACAGATTGCATCACCAGCAGTGTCAAAAATCCTGCATGAGGCCCAATGGGGCCTCACACTCTGACAGATGAGCAAAATTGCCCCCATGTTGAATGGTGTGAAGAAACTCTGGTCAGATTTGAGGGAAGCAAGACTAGAAGCATTTCTGACATCATTATTCGTGATGAAACCTGGACTTGCCAGTTTGATCCAATCCAACGAGCAAGCTTCAGTTGACAGTGTTATTTTTTTTTCCCCAGTGAAAACCCAGCAACAAAAGTGAAGTGGCCCTGAAGTGTTGGGGAAAAAATGGTGGCAGCTTTCTCCTCCAAAAATGGTCATGTTGCAACTGTTACTCTGAAGGAACAAAAGACTATTACCCACTAGAAGTTTTCAGGAAGCTTCAAGAATGGTGCCAAGGACAAGAATGTGGTTAATGCCATGACAATGGGTCTGCTCACACAGCCAACATCACCATTCACTTCCTGGAGTCTACAGAGGTTAAACTTATGAGTCATCCACCCTGCAGTCCTGACCTGGCCCCATGCGATTATTTCCTGTTCCCTACAGTAAAAATTGCATGCATGGAAGAAGTTTCTAGTCCTGAAAAGCTGTTCGCACATACAAAAGTGAACTTACAGCACTTGAAGAAATTGAGTGAAAAGAGTATTTTTGAAAGTGGTTGACAAGATTGCAAAGTGCATTGCATGTTACAGCAATTATTGTGGGGAATTACAACAATCAAATTGATTTTATGTTTCTTAATTTTTCATAGTGTTCCTCGTATCTAAAATATATAAATAATTCTCAATACTCAACAGTGAAATAAATAATAAACGAGCAAGTAATCTAATTAGAGAATAGACAGAAAATATTTTACCAAAGATATTACAGGGAAGAGGATATACAGATGGCACGTAAACACAGGAGAAGATGTTTGACATCGTCAGCTGTGCTCAGCCATCACAGTAACACAAATTAAAACCACAATGAGATATTACTCACTACACACTTATCAGAATGGCTAAAATAAAGAACAGTGACAACCCCAAATATTGGCAAGGATTCAGACAAACTGGCTCATACATTGCTGATGGGAATTTAAAATGTGACAGCCATTCTGGAAAACAGTTTGGCAGTTTTTTATAAAACTAAACATGAAGTTACCATATGACCCAGCAATTGTACTCTTGAGCATCTAGACTAGAGATTTTTTTCCACATAAAAACACAAAAACTAATGTTCCTACAGCTTTATTTGTTATAGCCCATAACTGAAACCAGCCCCGATAATCTTTCATGGGTGAAAGTTTAAAGAAACTGTGGTACAC
This sequence comes from Otolemur garnettii, assembly GCF_000181295.1. Taxonomy (NCBI): domain Eukaryota; kingdom Metazoa; phylum Chordata; class Mammalia; order Primates; family Galagidae; genus Otolemur; species Otolemur garnettii. The sequence continues at coordinate 7,390,272 of NW_003852484.1, read as the reverse complement.
ACATACCATGGGATACCACTCATCAGTAAAAGGGAATGGACTGCCAATGAAAGCATCAAGTTGGAAAGATCTCTAGAAATTTATACAGAGTGGACAAAAATCCAATCTCAAAATGTTACAGACTATATGATTCCATTTTGTAACATTCTTAAAATAACATAATTTTAGAAGTAAATGATAGATTAACACTTTCCAGGATTTAGGGGTAGGAGTTGGGGTTTGGGAGGAGAGGATAGAGTTTATTAAAAGGGGCTACACGAGGGATCTCTGGGCTGTTGGAACTATAGCGTCTTGACTGTGGTGATGGATACATATACCTTCATAGATGATGGAATTTCTGTTGTACCTACTACACACACACATTACAGGTAAAACTGGGAAAATCTGAATAAGATGTGGCTATAGCTTGGTTGTGAGATTATAATTTTGAAAACTGTTGCCATGTGCAGGAAAAACGTGTTTGGGCTTTCTCTCCCACGGCCTTGCGTATGCAACAGGATGAAGCTATCTGGGCTTGCGTCCCGTGGGAAAGCACCATGGGTTTCTAGACAGCCATAACCGTGTACAGTGAGGTCACACTTATGTAACTGCTGCTGGGTGTTTTGTTCCCCTGTGTGTAAAGGTGCATGGAACCTTTCTCCTGTGCTGGTTGTGGATTACAGATTGTGATGTGTAACTTAGCTCCTTGGCCTCCAGCAGCTAGTGCAGATTTCCTGTGTAACTTAGCTCACCAGCTGCTATTCATGAGCTGTATAAAGCTGTTACCCCTGCCCTCCATGCTGGATTTTCTCTCCGGTGTGACACAATTACAACACTGGCATCACAGCATGTTTATTCAAGACATTTCCTTGTCTCAGTTTTCTTGTATATATCAGAGGCATAAACTATGAGTTAGCTAGTGGGAAATATTTCTGTCATGAAATTAAAAACTTGGTAAAATGGTCCTGAAGGATGGTAGAGAGGCCAAAGGCTAGTTAAGTTAGGCAGAAGCTTGTTAGAAGGTTAACCAGGTTTCTGCATTAGTCTGTACACCAAAGATCATAACTAAGTAGCAGAAACCAGCAGGGAGGTAAGATGGCAACCTTCATAGAGAGATAAGGATATAGGTATTTTGGAAGCAAGAAAGTGAGGCAAGATGTTATAAAGTTGTAGTAGCTCTTAGTGGAAGAAATAAAGCCTTCTGTTCAGTACTGGACCAAGTTGTAAACTTTGAAAGCACATTGGTACTTTTCACGAACTAGATAGAATCAGTGCTTTGTACAGTGTCCATGTTTAAGATTTTGTATAATTTTTTCATTTGTCTTTTGTCGCTTTTAATAAGCTTCTTGACATTTTCCTATTCTTAACTGGATCTAAAGGGGTTTTATCTGCACTTGGGCCTGAGCTTCTGTTGAAGAAAGAAGTGCCTTGTGGAAAAGGTGGTGACAATGGATTTCTCCCATAAACCTCACAGGGAAGAGAGGTGGGGCCCCTGCTGAGCCTCCAAGTCCACTTGTTAAGCATTGAGATTCAGATGCTTTAACTTAAGAGAGCAGGGCTTCCTCAGGCAGTCACATTTCTTGACCTGTCTCACCTTTTACTCCCCCAAATCTGCTGCTGATGCTAAGAACCATTTGCTCTGCGGCTTCATCTGAAGGCCGCCATAGTTTCCCAGCCCACAGCTGGGTTCCTGCTCTCAGCATTCTCACTAAAGTGTGCTGTCTAGATGGCTGGTGTCAGAGTCTGTTCATGATCCACAGTCATTTCTCCTCACTCACCTCTCGGGGCACTTCACATTCAGGTGGTATCGTTTTCTTACGCTCTAGTGTGGGAGCAGGAGGCTCTGAATATAAAAGGAACAGAAGATATATCCCTGTCCTTGGAGAGTTTATAAGTCATGCAAAGGGCTTGGGAAGGCTTAGAAAGCAATTTGCAAATAGACACATTAATATAGTGCAAACAGAGTACTATATTAAGGCCAGGCAGAATCCACTGAGCAAGGAAGGATAATAATAATTATAACCAGACTTATGCAGTCTTTTCTTCTAATTTACCAATAGCTTCCTCGCCTTATCTCATTGGTTACGACCCAGATATTGCTTTATGATCCCTATTTTACTAATATAGAAATTGGGGCTCAGAGTTTGTTACTATTGTGGCTACATCAAGGCTCCGAGGTCTGCCTTGGTCTTTCTACAACATGTCACCTCCGGAATCAGAGGAGGTAAGATTAATCTGGAAAGTAGGTGAGTCTGGAATATGACTATATGTGATGTAGAATTATGTGCAATAGCAAAGAGAAGAGGAGAGAATGTTCTCGTGTGCTGTTACTCTTAAACCACACAAACAAAAATGCAAAAATGGGACCTGTCCATACAAAGCATGCAGGAACTATTTTTTATTTTTAATCTTTTTTTTTTTTTGAGTAATGAAAACCATCTATTTGGTTGGGTGACAGCTTCTGTATACTCATCGTTTCTCCTTGGCTTTGATAACTTTATATTTGTTAAATGTATAACCTTGAACAAATCAGGCAATCAATCTGCTCTCCTTGTCCCAGGCATAAATGGGACACAATAACAATTTCAAATGAACAAATTTCATTGGTGGCAGCTAACTGAAAGGAGTTCAATCCTTCTCATAAACATTAATCTTCAATACATCTTTTTGCAGCCAGGAGAAGGCAGGTGTTAATTTTCATGAAGCTGCATAAGAAGACTGTGATACATGAGTTCTTTCTGAAGGCAAAAAGTAGTGTAGGCAAACGAAGAACTGTTTCATAGGCAGAGAGACTATAGCTGTGTGATTTACAGAATGAGCTCTTCCCTTCAAGCTGAGGCTGTCTGCACTGCACCGCAAGAGCTACAGAAGTAAAGCAAAGAGGCAGGAGGAGGCACTGGAGGAAAAAACGATAACTCCCCAGAATCAAAGGGCAGCTGTGTATGTTGGAAAGGGATCTCCATATTTTTTAACATCAGTGTAGAAAAGCAAATCAATCTGTTTCTGGGGGGAATTGGTACCTTTTCCTCTCACTCTTTGGAACTGCATTTCCATTCATTGAATGAAGTCCACAACCTAAAACGCCATTCCAATATTAATTTATCGTTTGCAATATCCACCAGGTTTCGGTGTAGAAATTCAGACTGTACAAACCCAGCAGAGAGGATTGCCTGGAGAAGCACCTCCTTCACTGCGCCACTATCCCCTTCCTGGCCTGCCCAACCTCAGGGCACTGATTTTTGCCAGTGTATTATTTCGGGGTTTTATCATCAGCTATTTATGGAGAAGCTATTATGTGGACAAACTATGCTACCCTGATAAAAGAAAAGTCAAGTAAGATATAGTTCCCGACCTCAAGATGCTGAATCATTAAAACAATCCAGGTGGCCCTGAACAGCACACTCTCGCATATGGTGGAGGGCAACACCCCCAGCACACAAAGTTTGAAAAGCAGTGTGGTAAATTGAAAAGAATTGCATATTGAGAGTTGGAAGGTCCTTGTTATAATATTCATTTTCTCCTACTAAACTGTGGCCTTAAACATCATCTATTTGCACCTGAATGATGTATGTGTATTATATAAATATAATGGTTGCTTGGCCTACTGAAGTGTTGTATTGAAAAGACAGCATGAGTTCATGCAGGTTGACAAGAGTTATAATGATAAATCTGAACAATGGAAGCAGTTAAGAATGAGAATTAAAGTGAAAAGTAGCTAGGAATAGGCCAGGTGGCCACCATTCTAGCTATGTTATGTAGAAAAGAAAAACTGTCAGAGAGAAAAGAATTGTAGGGAATAGTGGAATGAAGCAGAGATGCCAGGAAAGGGTCCATGAGGAGGGGGGGAGGCAGCCTGGGGAGTGAGACTGTGAAGTTGGAGAGTAGGAGGCAGGCATAATGTGGGGGAATAGCCTGTTGGAATGCAAGTTTCCGAAGGCAGAGACCATCTTTAAATCCACTTACAATACCGAATATAGTATGCTATCTCTTGGACCTATAGCAGATAGTCAATTCTTATTTGCTGAAATTAAGAAAAAAATCATATTAGATTTCCTGGCTCTTTTGACAAAAGTATCAGAGGGCTACATGTCAATTTCTTATAAAATTATCTTTTCTTTCTCTATCCTTCAGTCTCCATGCCCATTGAACAAATAAAATGCAATGTCTTTGAAAAAAGTACAGTAAGCTGTAGACATACATATTATAAAAGTTAAAATAAGGTAGCCTTCAAAATAATAGATATTAGGTATTACCAACAGTTAAAATTATGTAGAAAATATACACAGTAACCATGTGTGACACTGCGTGGAAGCTGACTAAACTTAGACAAAATCTTATATATGGCAGGGTAAATTGTCGAGACATTTATTTGTGTGAGCTGGTGTGTCTTTTTGTAATCTGCACTTCTCTATTTTGAAGGGCTAGCCAGATGTCCGCATCCTCTTAGCACAGGGCTGATGGTAGTGCAGGGAGATGCCACCTCCTCCTCAACACTTCCTCCTGGGGAAGATGGGAAACAGTGTGATGCACCCGAGGAGGAAGGCAAATTCTTAGAGAAGAAAGGGAGAAAACAGAGGCAGAATAGAGTTCCTAAGTCAGGAGAGGAAAGGGGCTCTGCAAAATCTGGGGGTGTTTGTCCTACTTTATGACAGAGCCTGGGGAAGTGAAAAGCCCTGGGAGAGGACTGGTTGTGTGGCGCATCCCCAGAGGGTGCCCTGGCTTCTGGTAACACGTCTCTCTGCCCAAGTGTCACACGAAAGCAACTTCACTCCAGGGACCATGCCAGTTTAGAAAATGAAAACATCATAGAAGGACCAAAACACAGGGTGCTTCCCCCCCCCCGCCCCCCGCCAAGGAACTACTTTGAGCAAGACCCATAGAACTATCTCATACTCCTAAAAGGAAGAGTCCTAACCAATGATGGAACAGGAATTTCTCATTAGCTTTAGTGAACGGATGGATTTGATTTAATATTAGAAAAATAAAGATTACTTGCATTTGAATCTTTATCAGTTGGCCATCTGATACTTCATCTTGTTAACATTTGAAAACTATTGCTTTAGGCAGGATATTTTTTTCCTAAGATGCAGATTGGAGACAAACCTGAAAATTGACCATCACTTATAGGCAAATTTCTAGAGAAAATAGAGAATGTTTTTGCCTCCCTCAAATATGCTGTTAAAACATGAAGTTTTAACAAATCCGGTTTAAAGATCTAATTGACTTTTTTATAGCATTGTCTTATTTGTATAAAAACATTTTTCATGCTCCTTCTTTCTCACTCATGAAGAAATGTCTGAAATGAAGTTTATCTATATAAACAATGGTTATTTCAGGGTGGTGAAGTTACGGGGCCCATTTTCCCATATAACTATAATTTCATTGCCACAGCTAACAAAATTTACAATATCTTAAAAAATGTGATACCCAACCCATGTGAAAAATTCCCCAAATTGTTCTTTGAATTGTTACTCAAATTAAGATTCAATCAAGGGCCACATCTTGGGTTTCATTGTGATGTGTGTTAAGTTTCATGTTTCATTTAATGTAGAACAACCTTCTTCCCTTCTGTTTTCCTTAATAATAGTTAAAGAGACCAGCCACTTGTCCTTTAGAGTATACCACCTAACAGAATCAAGGTCATTTTGACATTGTTCCTTGTTCATCTAATTCCTATACTTCTTATAAACTGAAAGTTAAAACTAAATACTTCGTGAGTTATAATCCAAATAGTTTTGGTAAAAATATATCACCGTTCCTGTTTTACTTTATACTGTCTCATCATGGAAGTCTCACACTGTCTAGGTGTTCCATTAAATGCTAAAACAGAGCACTGAGTTGGGGGGGAATGGCCAGATCCCCTTTGTAAAACTCTGCCTTCCCTCTTGTGACTGGGAAGTAATTTATGGGGCGATGTTCAGGTACCAGGGAACCCTCCCCTTAAAGTTTTAGCATCCATAGATGAACCATGACTGAAACATTTCTCTTATTAGAGTTTGCAAAGTAGTGATTTTCTAATTCTGTCAATCCATATGTTATAGCTGGGGTTTGACTGTAATGAATCATTGCCTGGGGCTAGTTGGAAAGGCAGGATAATGCCTAATTCTTTCCTATCAACTATAGATTGTCTCTTTAATTTTTGTATTAAATCATAACTGTATACATTTATGGGGTACAATGTGATTATTTGATATATAATAAGCAATGCTTAAATCAAACTGATTAATATGACCATCACTTCACTTACTTATATTTTGTGGTAAGACATTTACAGTTTACTCTCAGTTGTTTAGAAATATACACTTGGGCTCGGAGCCTGTGGCTCAAGTGGCTAAGGCGCCAGCCACATACACCTAAGGTGGTGGGTTCGAATCCCCAGCCCGGGCCCACCAAACAACAATGATGGCTGCAACCAAAAAAATGGCTGGGTGTTGTGGCAGGGGCCTGTAGTCCCAGCTACTTGGGAG
>NW_003852484.1:7326890-7383139 GCF_000181295.1 Otolemur garnettii | reverse complement strand
TTTTTTGAGACAGAGCCTCAAGCTGTCACCCTGGGTAGAGTGCTGTGGCATCACAGCTCACAGCAACCTCCAACTCCTGGGCTCAAGCGAGTCTCTTGCATTAGCCTTCCAAGTAGCTGGGACCACAAGCGCCTACCACAACGCTCAGGTATTTTTTGGTTGCAGCCATCATTGTTGTTTGGCAGGCCCCAGGCTGGATTTGAACCTGCCACCTTAGGTGTATGTGGCTGGCGCCTTAACCACTTAAGCCACAGGTGCCAAGCCAGTTTTGGGACTTTGTGATATGCACTAATCTTACTGGAGTTAGATGATATCTCAGTTTTAATTTGTATTTCTTTGATGATTAAAGACAATGAGAATTTTTTTTTTTAATGTGCTTGTTGGCCATTTGCCTGTCATCTGAAAAGAAGTTTCTGCTCAAGTCTCTTGCCCCAAAAGAATGGAGTTGTTTGGTATTTTCTTATTAATTTGAAATTAGTTAGTTCTCTATGTATTTTAGTTATCAGACCTTTGTCGTAATTATTACATGCATGCAAAAATCTTCTCCCATTCAGAAGGCTGCCTGTTTGCTTTTGTTGTAGTGCCCTTGGCTTTGCAGAAGCTGTAGCTTGATCAAATCTCATTATATTTTTGGTGTTGCTTCAATTGCCAACAGGGTCTTCCTCAAAAAATATTTCCCCAGGCTAATATCTTCAGGCATTTTCCCTGCACTCTTTTCTAGTATTTTTATAGAGTATTTCTATAGTTTTATGTCTTAAATTTAAATTTTTTATCCATTGAGAATCAATTTTTGTTAGTGTTGTGAGGTGTGGGTCCGGTTACAGTTTTCTACAGGTGGCTAGCCAGTTCTCCCCATACCATTTGTTAAATGCGGATTCTTTTCCCCAATGCATGTTTTTAGGCTTGTCAAAAATCAGATGATGATATGTAGCTGGGTTCATCTCTAGATTCTTTCTTCTATTCCATATATCCATATCTCTATTTTTATGCCAGGACCATGCTGTTTCAATCACTTTAGCTTTGTAGTATGACCTGATGCCTTCGGGTTTGTTTTTATTTCTAAGTAGTGTATTGGCTATTTGGGTTTTTTTTTCTGATTCCATATAAAATGAAGTACTATTTTTTCAAGTTCTTTAAATTAGACATTGGTGTGTCAATAGGGATTACATTAAATCTGTAGATTTCTTTCGGTATGGACATTTTAACAATGTTGATTCTTCCTAGCCACAAGCATGTTATGTTTTTCCATTTGCTGACATCTTCTGCTATTTCTCAGGATTTCATAATTTTCTTTATATAGGTCTTTCACATTCTTTGTTAGATAAATTCCCAGGTATTTCATCTCCTTTGGAACTACTATAAAATATTATGCACTCTCTACCTGAATGCTCCTCGATTTATAAAACAGATGTTAATGGATCTGAACAATATGATATCTTCTTACACTATAACAGTTGGAGATTCTAATACCCCTTTGGCAGTTCAGGATAGATCCTCCAAGAAAAAACTTAACAAATAAATAAGGGATTTAAACTCAATCCTAGAACAAATGGACCTAACAGACACTTACAGAACATTTCATCCTAATAAAACTGAATGTACATGCTTCTCATCAGCCCATGGATCATCCTCCAAAACTGACCATATCTTAGGATACAAGTGTAACCTCAACAAATTTAAAAGAATAGAAATTATTCCTTGTATCTTCTTGTACCATCATGGAATAAAAGTTGATCTTAACAGCAAGAGAAACCTTCATACACAAATAAAATCATGGAAACTAATTAACCTTATGCTGAGTGATAGTTGGGTCAAAGATGAGCTTAAGAAGGAAATCATCGGCTCGGCGCCTGTGGCTCAAGCAGCTAAGGCGCCAGCCACATACACCTAAGGTGGCGGGTTTGAATCCCCAGCCCGGGCCCGCCAACACAACAATGATGGCTGCAACCAAAAAATGGCCAGGCATTGTGGCGGGCGCCTGTGGTCCCAGCTACTTGGGAGGCTGAGGCAGGAGACTCGCTTGAGCCCACGAGTTGGAGGTTGCTGTGAGCTGTGATGCCACAGCACTCTATCCAGGGGGATAGCTTGAGGCTCTGTCTCAAAAAAGAAGGAAATCATCAGATTTCTGGAACAAAACTATAATGAACACACAAACTATCAAAACCTGTGGAATACTGCAAAGTGGGGAATTTATAGCATTAGAAGCCTTCATCAAGAAAACAGAAAGAGAGCAAGTCAACAACCTTATAGGCCATCTTAAGCAACTAGAAAAGGAAGAACAATCCAACCCAAAACCCAGCAGAAGAAAATAAATAACCAAAATTAGAAAAGAACTAAATGAAATTGAAAACAAAGAATCATTCAGAAGATGAACGGAACAAAAAGTTAGTTCATAGAAAAGATTAATAAAATTGATGAACCTTTGGCTAGACTGATCATAAATGGAAAAGTACAGTCTAGTGACATCAATCAAAAACAATAAAGGGTAAATAACAATAGATGCCACAGAAATTCAAAATATCCTCAATGATTACCAGAAAAACCTATACTCTCAGAAATATGAAAATCTGGAGGATATGGACCAATACCTGGAAGCATGTCACCTTCTTAGACTAAACAAGAAAGAATTAAAAATTCTGAATAGACCTATATCAAGCACTGAAATAGCAGCAACTATACAAAAACTCCCAAAAAAGAAAAGTCTGGGACCAGGTGTATTCATATCAGAAGTCTACCAAACCTTCAAAAAGGAACTAGCTCTGTTGCCTTGGCTGGAGTGCAGTGGTGGGATTATAGTTCACAGCAACCTCAAACTCCTAGGGTCAAACAATCCTCCTACTTCAGCCTCTTGGGGAGCTGGGACTATAGGCATACACTACTATGCTTGGCTAATTTTTTAATTTTAGTGGAGACCAGCTTTCACTATGTTGCTTAGGCTGTTCTAGAACTCCCAGCCTCAAGGGCTCCTGTTGCTTTAGACTACCAAAGTGCTGGAATTAGAGGTCATCATGCCTATCTTGTGTATTTATAATCATCTCATCTCCAGCAGAAGAAATATTGAATTTAGAAAAATTTATATTATGGAAGGAACATTTTTTTTTAAGTTTGAGTAGTGACTTACACATTTTCTATTTATTTAAATATTGAAGAGTATTTGATTTATTTGAATTGCAGATTTCTTTTCTATAAAATTGAGATGATAGTATTCACTTTCAAGTACTAGTGTTTGGTCTTAATGAAATAATGATTGAGAAAAGGATCAAATTTGGTATTCAATAGAATGACTAAAATAATAATATTGGCAATAACTAATATGTGTTATATAATTAATATGTGTCAGTCACTATGCTAGACTGTGAATATTTTTCACTGTAAAAGTTAGTGTTTTCTACTTTTTCCCCAAAAACTATGTTACCAAGTAGCTCAACAATCAGTCCCATTTAGTATTCTGGGTGTCTTGATCCCATTCTCCAAATTTCCAATGCTTGATTTTCATATCCAAATTTTTGCAAAATTTCTGATTGAGATTTATTTTCTAATGATCTCCAATATCACCCAGGTCAAATCTTCTTTAGCTGTTCTTATCTGTCTGCTCAAACCCAAGCTATTTCCATGTAACAGACTTTCCTGAAGAGTTGAGATGACAGGCTTTTTTGTATCAATCTGCTGCTCAGCCCTCTAAAAGCTCCCTGCTTCACCATTTCCCTAGGCTCCCAGAGAGAATTCTCCTGTTCATTTTATTCTCCAAAGCAACTTGGCTGTTCACCATCTTCCCTGCTCAGGGCCTGCTATTGCATACCCAAAGATTCATGAAGGGACTATATCAAGCAATAGCCTCTTGTAGGCCCCTCAAAAGCCCATAGTGTGATTACCTTACCCTTTATCATCTCAAGCAACCTCCATGAGAAGAAAAGAGTCATGCATAGATTATTTTATACAATTTCCCTTAGAAGACAGAAGCACTTATAATCATTTTGGGTGTTAAGTAATAACTTTTTGTTTCCTTGTCATAGTTGAATAATTCCAGGAAGAAAGAAAAAAATAATTCTACATCTAATCCTATTTCAACAATTTCCTCAGCCAAAGAAGCAGTTCCTGACTCTACTTCCAATATATTTCACAATGGTCATGCACACGTAGAAACAGAATGAACTAGCTTTCTGGAATTAATCAAATCCAATATCCCCATTTGATAGACAAGTAAACTGATGGCCAGAGCAGCACTTAAATTTAAATAGCTATTCAGAGAGAGGAATAGACCATACCTCAAGTTGGCAGAAGATACTGCTCCATGTTCTCAGAGCATCACTTAAGTTTCTAGGATGAAAGGTTAAAAAGTAACATCCTGAGTGTGTCCTAGCAAAGAAAGTTATCAGTGCTCTCAAACCGATAGTTATCCCACAGAATTTTAAATCGATGAAGTTGCTAATAGTGTTGAAAAGGCTGACTCAGACTGTGTCCTGTCCCCTCTTTTCTCGGTGCATTTCCTCCTCCCAGCCAAGTTCCTGCTAATTCATGCCCGACCTGACATTTCACCACACAGGAGGAAGAGGAAGTTAGCGTTTCTAGAATCCCTGGCAATACTCTCTCTCCTTGACAATAGCTACGAAGCACTTCTCCATCTCTGTTGCAGCCTGTCACTAGAAAGCCAAACTTTCAGCTAAAAAGCCATGGATATCAGACTAACACTTGCAGCAAAGTGCTCCCTTTCTCTAAAAATATCAGAGGATTGAAGGGTGACCCCATATGGGCTGGGGTGGATGTGATAAAATGCAAATGTGCAGCCTCCAGTGGGAGAGAGAGTGATATAGTACTCGGTCAGAAGTGTGGACTGAATGAGGATATTTTTTAATACTAACGTGACTAGGGGAGGATTACTTCCAGATGGGAGGGGCAGCCTGTGCAAAGAGGTTTGTGGGGGCTGAGGGTGAAAACTGAGCAAGCATATGGAGCTTTTAGAGAAAGAAAAAGGCTCCAAGGAGGCAGAAGGGATGGAAGTGAGACTCAGAGCAGAGAGCTCAGTCATGATGAACAAAGTGAACTGGGCCTGAAGAGAGGGAGGCAAGCTCAGGAAATGACCTGAAGAAAGCTGGACTCCTGAGGGCCGCAGGGAGGGTAGCCATCATTAGAAGGCCAGATAGGAAGGAGTCTTGCCAGTCCAGCAAAGAAAAACAAGGCTTCCCTGGGACTGGGTTCACATAGGGAAGGAAAGAAATGGGAAGGGGTAAAGCCTCCACTCTTTAGGATTATCTCAAAAAACATTCAAGCATTGAGAAACATCTGAATTTTCTTCAACGGAAATATCTTTAGAGATAAAGCAAACCTGTGCCTGTAATCCCAGCTACTTGGGAGGCAGAGGCAAGAGGACTGCTTGAGCCCAGGAGTGTCAGGCTGCAATAACAGTGAATCTAGGTAAAAGGTGTTCTTTGGTGTCCCCCTTGGTGTCATTTGACTATCACTGTCACAGAGAGGCCCTAGTAGCCAGAGAGTCACTGCTCAGCTTTGTGGATGCTCAGAACGGACACTGCTACCTTATCTCATGTTAGGTTTCCTTCTCTGGCGTTTCATTTCAAAGAGCTGACAAAAAGGGGTGAGGCAGAGGAGTTTCTCACTTAAGAAAAGCCACTCCAGTTGGCACTCCTGGCTCACAACTTTTTCTCAGCCTATTTAATTGATATAAAATTCTTATCTTCCTCCCATGGTCCTATGATTCTTCCCATCCACAGAGCTTAGCATAGGGAGGTGGCCTAATATACAATAAACTCTGACTCTGATGTCTATCACTACTGGATTACACGACATAAGTTAACATAGTTCAGCCAGTTTACCAGTAATAAATCACAAAATTAAGAACATAAGCCACTTCACTCAAACACTATTTCATTTCTCCAAATCTTGTACTTTGGCAGAACCTTTAGCAATTCTCCCACTAGACTATGCCAGGTCTTGATTCAATGATTCCATGAGATATGATTCTTGCTGAATCCTCTTCTGTCCATACTTTCAGTCCCTTTCTTAACGTTGAGTCTGTAAATTTTTTAGTGTAATCACTAAACTATACTAAATCTAGTTTAGTCAGTGAATCATTCAGTGTCTAATATTAAATTCTACAAACATCTTCATAACACTATGTTTTCTTACTATATCCCCCCATAGAGAGTCAGTGTGTATTTATATTTCAAAATGTATTATTGGTCTTCTATATACATGTATAGTGAGGCCAGGTACAGTAGCTCTTGCCTATAATCCCAACACTCTGGGTGGCTGAGGCAGGAGTTCAAGACCAGCCTGAGCAAAGAGAGACCACTATCTCTATAAAAACTAGAAAAATTGACTGGGCGTGGTGGCACATGCCTGTTCCAGCTACTCAGGGGGCTGAGGAGGGAGGAACACTTGAGCCCAGGTGTTTGAGGCTGCAGTGAGCTTTGATAATACCACTGTACTCTAGCCTTGGCCACAGAGTGAGACCCTGTCTCAAAGTATATACATACATATGCATAATTGTTAAAATCTAAGTAAAGTACTGTTTCATGCCATGCTCCTTTTCAAAGAGTCTGATTCATACATTATGATCATGTGGTCTACATATCTTTAATAACCAAAACCATTTCGTAAGTAGTTAAGCCTTTGATGTTTCCTAACAATGTAGTAAAGCGATCTGTGTACACTGACATGCCGTTCCAGCATGCTACCTAGCAAAGGATTCTATGGATAGGAACAACAGAAGTGGCAGGAAAAGGCCACTCGTCTCAGTCGTACTGGCTTTGTAGTAGGAACTCTGGATCCCTTTGGATTTGTTCTGCTTCGGCAGAACACAACTGGAAGCCTTCTGTTGGGGACTTCCCAGGGATTCCCATTCAAGGCTTGCATATGGCCTCTGAATCACAATCTAGCAACGCAACAGAGGCACTGCCACTCGCCTGCAGCCACATCAGACTCTGCCTTCCCTTTGATTGCAAACTTCTAGGAGACCAGAAGTCTCCAACAAAGCGTAACTTCCACCTCAGAACCAACAGCTTTCATTACACTGCAGGGCGAACAAGCCCTTTCAGACACCTCCTTGTTGTCTGGCTTAGATTTTAACCTTTCTTTCAATCTTACGTGTTTTTACTCTAAAGTAGAAGAGAGTAGATGGAGACTCCTGGGTCTTTTGGCTTTTAAAAGAGGGTCTGCAGAGAGACCCTGGGGTGCTAGTGCTTGACAGCTTTATTTCAGACCATGTCACCAGAAAGGCAAGTGGGAAGGGATGCTATTGTTAGCATTTCAAAACAACATCCAGTGTCACCTCTGTTTTGACCTATTCACCCTTTTCTTTCAAGAAATTATCTTTTGATTCTCAAACTCTCTTTCCCTTCTCTGAGAATAAAGAGCCATCTCCCCTACCCCCTTAGCACACAGATTGCTTTAGCCATTTTCAAGTTATAAAATAGGGGGTGGATTTCAGAAAGAAAAATACTTATGATTTTTTAATGGATAATTCAAATATAGCTGAACCTGAGAACTTTAAGATGAACAGTGAAATTGTTATATGTTGGTAACAACAACAACAACAACAAAACCCTGAGCAATCAAAAACCAGTCTTCATATATGCATAATAAAATTGAGTTTTAAAGTGCATAATCATACCTCCACATAACATGGCAAGGATATTATTGTTTGTTTTGCTATTGTGCTCTATTTCAAAATGTACATAGCTATGCAAATAAACTTAGGTAACTCAATCAAGGCATAACTTCTTTTTAAAAATTTACTATCTTACTTTTTAAAATCTAAAACAGAAGGAAATTAAATGAAACAAAGCACAAGGAGATATTGAAGTGTTGATGTAATCTCTTTAAAAAAACAAAGATATTTAAGATTTTCATCAGGACAAGGTTAATTAACATTAGCAGTAGGTGATACCATTAATAAGTAAAATATTCCTGAATTTTGTGTCTCTGACTTGCTCTCATATTTCCCCAGATCTCTGGCCTTTGTACTATCAAAATGCCCTTTAATCTGCCTTGTCTACCGTGGCTAATTCTTATTTATCTTTAAAACCCAGATCTGCTACCATCTTATCTGGAAAGCCTTCTTCACCGAGAAATGTGGTTTTTTTTTTTTTCCATATTTTTATCTGGAGTTGATTTTACTCTATTATCATTTATTTGGTTTTGTTCAACCCTCAGTTTGCTCGGTTTGGTTAGGAACTCTTGAAGTTAAGAATTTTATATAATTTCTCTATCCCTAGCACCTACTATATGCCTAGCATATAAGAATTCCTCAATAGATACATGTTTGATCGGATTTTTATTTAATGATTTTTTTGATTCAATTCCCAAGCTCCTTCCCACTTCCATCCCTGTTTGCCAGAGAGCAGACTTGTTGTGCTTGGGTAACCTCACTGCTGTGGGTTAGCCAGAGTTGAGGCCTTGCAGGAATGGTTTGGGCTGAGTCAAGGCTCACATCAGAGGAGGATGTCACCCAATTTTGGCCTTCAATGCTTACTGTTCAGGTAGATTTCTTCATTCAGATAGATTTATTATCAAATGTCTTCCTAGACTACAGATAGGTTTGCAAACAAAGAACATGCAGTCTTTATTTTTCACTGGAGGATGTCTCCCACGTGGCTCATTCCAAAGCACATTCCCCACTAACTTCCCTACCTTCCCCTCTTCAGGCCATCTAGAGAGTTGAGCTGTCTGTTTCCCCTTTTTCTCTCTCCTCGCTTCTGTCAAAAGTCACCCTTTCTTCTTTGGTCTGTCCTACCTGTTTTAAAATCCATTTTTTCCAGAAGAATGGTATTGGTCCTTCCTTCCTCATGAAACTGAAAGCAAGTGCATTAATATGGGCTGAATGATAATATAGATAGGTGAATTTATAGTCATAGTTGGTTATAAGTATCAACAAAAACCTCTGGAAAATACTGTTATAGTAAGTTAGAGCACTAAGTCCCAGCCAGTATTGATGTGACTTATGTTCTTTTAGCATTGATTTCTTTATGCTTTGATAATAAAAATTAAAAGGCTACCCTTTCTCCAACCTAGGATTATAGTATAGTATCAAATGAAATCGTGTATATGAATGGGTTTTATGAATGCTTTAGCATCATGCCAATATAAAATATTAGTATTATGTGCATTATAATGGGAATCTGTTCTACCCAACATTTTTATCAACAACTTGAACAAAGACATAAAAGCACGATTACAAGCTTTGCAGATGATAGACATATGGGAGGAATAGCTAATAAAAAGAAAGAAAGATAGAATCAAAGTTCAAAGAAACCATGACAGATTGGAATGATGACTAAAACTACTAAAATGATATATATTATGAACAGATGTAAAATAACACATTTCAGTTAAAAAATCATGTCAGAAGAGACCTGTTATGACATTAGCTCACATGAACCACAGTTATGTGCTTGAGAGTTGAGTATAATTTTAGGTTTCTCTAATAGGATACTGTGTCCAGAGCAAAGGATGTAATGTACTACATGTGTCAAACCACTAATGACATATGCCATATTTAAATATTGAAATATGATGAATTGAGTAATAATGTTAGAAAGCTGGAATGTGATCTAGGAAAAGCAAGTAGGATTTTGAAAGGCCTATGGGAGTGTCCAACCTTTTTCCTTTTCTGCTGCAAATTGGAAGAATAAGAGTTATCTTGGGCCACACATTAAATACACAAACACTAACAAAATCTGATAAGCAAATAACAAATTCCATGCATACTTTTTGCCATATCCAACACCATAGATAAAACAGGTCTTGAGTAATCTGCATGTAGCCTGAGGGCCCCAGGATGAACACCCATAGGGCCCTATAATCATATCATAGGAGAAGAAATTGTTGTCATAGCAAGAAATTGTTGCTAGGGTTGTTTTGTTTGGAAAGAGATTTAAGAGATATAGAAACATGTCTAAATGTTTCAAAGGCTTGCACGTAGCAAACATGCAGTTAGGTGTGTATGTATGTATCTGTATATACATGTATGTGTATATATGCATATATTTGTGTGTGTAAGTAAATAACAATACAGTAATATTTAGGAATGAGTGATGAAGACAGGTAAAGAGGATTGCACTAAATTAAAACAAAGAGCTAGGCATTTTCTCTTGTTTGTAAGAATATGTTTATAAATTTGAAAGAAGAAGCCAAATTTTTTATAATTTTGAATTTGCTTTTTATAAAAATAACAAAAGCAATAGAATGTAATGGAATGTATTTATGCTTAAGAATGGTAGACAAGGGAAGGAGGAGCAAGATGGTGGCTGAGTAATAGCTTCTTGCAATTGGGCACAGTGAGACTGGAGAGAGAAGACTCCATGCATCTCTGGCTGGTGGGATATGTCCAGAAACATCCCTTTGGGGACACAGGGAGTCAGCAAGAGACTTCTGGACCCCTGTGAGGAGGACAAAAGCAGTGGAGATCTGGACTTATCAAAACCTAGGCCAGAGGCATAGTAACTTAAAAAGAAGGAGGAATTGAAAGGAAAATTAGGGCAAGGAAACAGATAAAAGAAAACACTCATGAGGAAGAATCATTAGAAAAATCCTGGCAACATGAAAAGCCAGTCCAGAGCAACCCCCCAAGGGACCATGTGGTAGCTACCACAGAGGATTCCACCTATAAAGAAATGTTAGAAATGACAGAGAGGGAATTTAGAATACAGATGATGAAAACAAAGACAGAAATGATGGAAACAATGAAGGAAACTACTGATAAAGTGGAAAATAACCAAGAGTAAATCCAATAACAGAATAAGAGATGAACAATGTGAAGAACTCAGAAAGGATATAGCAGAGCTGAAGGAACTGAAGCAGTCAATTAGGGAACTTAAAGATGCAATAGAAAGTATCAACAGCAGATTAGACCATGCAGAAGAAAGAATCTCAGAGGTAGAGGACAAAGCTCTTGAGATAACTCAATTAGTTAAAGAGGCAGAAAAGAAGAGAGAGAAAGCAGAACATTCACTGACAGAATTATGGGACTTTATGAAGTGTTCAAACATATAAGTTATAGGTATCCCAAAAGAGGAAGAAGAATGCTCCAGGGGAATAGAAACCATACTAGAGAATATTATAAGTGAAAATTTCCCAAATATCACCAAAGATTCTGACACACTCCTTTCAGAGAGATATTGGACCCCAGGTCGCCTCAACTCTAACAGAACTTCTCCAAGATACATTGTGATAAACCTGTCCAAAGTCAAGATGAAAGAAAAGATGTTCAAGCTGCCAAGAGTAACCGCCAGTTGACCTACAGGGGCAAATCCATCAGGGTGACTAAAGACTTCTCTAATGAAACTTTTCAAGCAAGAAGACAATGGTCAGGGTGTCACCTGTGGCTCAAAGGAGTAGGGCGCTGGCCCCATATGTTGGAAGCGGTGGGTTCAAACCCAGCCCTGCCCCCCCCAAAAGAAGACAATGATCATCTACCTTTAATCTACTTAAACAGAACAATTTCCAGCAGAATTCTAGATCCTGCTAAGCTAAGCGTTAAAATTGACAGAGAAATCAAATCATTTACTGATATGCAAATATTGAGGAAATTCACCACAACAAGACCAGCTCGACAGGAAATACTTCAACCTGTTCTACACACTGATCATCACAATGGATCAACAGCAAAGTAAGAACTCAGAAATTAAAGGACAAAGCCTAACTTCCACAATGATGCAAAAGATAAAACTAAGCAATGGACTCTCACACAATAAGATGAATAGAACACTACCACACTTATCAATTATTTCAATAAATGTTAATGGCTTGAATTCCCCACTGAAGAGGCATAGATTAGATGATTGAATTAAAAAACAAAAGCCATCCATTTGTTCTCTGAAGGAAACACATCTAGCTTCAAAAAACAAATTAAAACTCTGAGTTAAGGGTTGGAAGACAGTTTTTCAGGTAAATAGAATTCAGAAGAAAAGAGGGGTTGCAATCTTATTTTCAGATACATGTGGATTTAAAGCAACTAAAGTCAAAAAAGACAAGGATGGTCACTTTATATTGGTCAAGGGAAAAATACAACAAGAAGATGTTTCAGTTCTAAATATTTATGCACCCAACTTAAATGCTCCCAGGTTCTTTAAACAGACGTTAGTCAGTCTGAGCAATATGATAACCTATAACACCATGATAACATGGGACTTTAATACTCCTCTTACAGAGCTAGACAGAAATTAAACAAAGATATAAGGGACTTAAATGAGACCCTAGAACAACTGTGCTTGATAGACGTATATAGAACACTCTATCCCAAAGATAAAGAATATACATTCTTCTCATCACCCCATGGAACATTCTCAAAAATTGATCATATCCTAGGACACAAAACAAACCTAAACAGAATCAAAAGAATTAAAATTTTACATTGTATCTTCCCAGACCACAAGGCACTAAAGGTGGAACTCAACTCCAACAAAAACGTTCAACCCCACACAAAAGAATGAAAATTAAACAACCTTCTGTTGAATGAAAGTTGGGTGCAGGAAGAAATAAAAGAGGAAATCATTAACTTCCTTGAGCATAACACAATGAAGACACAAACTACCAAAACCTGTGGAATACTGCAAAAGTAGTTCTGAGAGGAAAATTTACCCCCCCCCCAAAAAAAAAAACAGAAAGAGAGGGTGTCAACAAGCTCACAAGCCATCTTATGGAATTGGAAAAAGAACAATCTAAGCCTGTACCCAGCAGAAGAAAATAAATATCCAAAATTAAATCAGAGATAAATGAAATTGAAAACAAAAGCATCACTCAGAAAATTAATGAAACAAGGAGTTGGTTTTTTGAAAAAAATAAATAAAATAGATAAACCTTTAGCCAGACTACCTAAAATACAAAAGTAAAATCTCTAGAAACCTCAATCAGAAATGATAAAGAGGAAATAACAACTGATGCCACAGAGATACAAGAGATCATCTCTGAATACTACCAGAAACTTTATACCCAGAAAATTGACAATGTGAAGGAAATGGATCAATATTTGGAATCACACCCTCTCCCTAGACTTAGCCAGGAAGAAATAGATCTCCTGAATAGACCAATTTCAAGCACTGACATCAAAGAAACAATAAAAAATCTTCCAACAAAAAAAATGCCCTGATCCAGATAGGTTCACACCAGAATTTTATCAAACCTTCAAAGAAGAGCTTATTCCCATACTGCAGAAATTATTCCAAGAAATTGAAGTGCAAGGAAGCTTCCCCAACATGTTCTATGAAGCAAACATCACCCTGATACCAAAACCAGGAAAAGACCCAACTAAAAAGGAGAATTTCAGACCAATTTCACTAATAAATAGAGATGTAAAAATTCTCAGCATAATCCTAGCCAATAAAAGCCACACCTTATCATCAAAAAAATCATACATCATGATCAAGTAGGTTTCATCGCAGGGATGCAAGCTGGTTTAACATACTCAAGTCCATAAACGTTATCCACCATCTTAACAGAAGCAAAAACAAAGACCATATGATCCTCTCAGTAGATACAGAAAAAGCATTTGATAAAATCCAGAATCCTTTTCTAATTAGAACATTGAAGAGTATAGGCATAGGTGGCACATTTCTTAAACTAATTGAAGCTGTCTATGACAAACCCACAGCTAATATTTTACTGAATGGAATAAAACTGAAAGTTTTTCCTTAGAACTGAAACCAGACAAGGTTGTCCTCTGCCACCATTACCACTCAACATAGTGCTGGAAGTTCTAGCCAATACAATTAGGCAAAATAAGGAAATAAAGGGCATCCAAATGGGAGCAGAGGAAGTCGAATTCTCCCTCTTTATTGATGATATGATCCTATACTTAGAGAACCCCAAAGACTCAATCACTAGACTCTTGGAAGTCATCAAAAAATACAATAATGTCTCAAGATATAAAATCAATGTCCACAGGCCTTTGTATATGCCAATAACAGCCAAGATGAGAGGCTAATTAAGGACACAACTCCCTTCACCATAGCTTCAAAGAAAATGAAATACTTGGGAATATACCTAACAAAAGAGGTGAAGGACCTGTATAAAGAAAATTATGAAACTCTAAGAAAGGAAATAGCAGAGAATATTAACAAATGGAAGAACATACCATGCTCATGGCTGGGAAGAATCAAAATTTTTAAAATGTCTATATTTCCCAAAGCAATCTACCAGTTCAATGCCATCCTATTAAAATACCAAAAATATCAACATCATACTTTCAAGACTTGGAAAAAATGATTCTGCATTTTGTATGGAACCAGAAGAAAACCCATATAGCTAAGGCAGTTCTTAGTAATAAAAATAAAGCCGGGGCATCAGCATACTGGATTTTAGGCTGAACTACAAAGCCATAGTGGTCAAGACACAAAAATAGAGATATAGACATTTGGAATCAAATAGAAAACCAGGAAATGAAACTAACATCTTACAACCACCTAATCTTTGATAAACCAAACCAGAACATACAATGGAGGAAAGACTTCTTATTCAATAAATGGTTCTGGGAGAACTGGCTATCCACATGTAAAAGACTGAAACTGGACCCACACTTTTTTCCACTCACAAAAATTGATTCAAGGTAGATAAAGGATTTAAATTTAAGGCATGAAACAATAAAAATTCTCAAAGAAAGCATAAAAAAAACACTGGAAATATCAGTCCGGGGAAAGAAAAGAAGACTGCCATGACAATTACTACAACAACATAAACAAATGGGACTTAATGAAATTGAAAAGCTTCTGCATAGCTAAGGAGATAGCAACCAAAGCAAATAGACAACCTACACAATGGGAAAGGATATTTGCATATTTTAAATCAGATAAAACCTTAATAAGTAGGATCTATAGAGAACTCAAATTAATCTACATAAAAAAAGCCAACAATCCCATATATCAATGGGCAAGAGAGATGAATAGAACCTTCTCTAAAGAAGACAGACAAATGGCTAACAAACATACCAAAAAATGCTCATCATCCCTAATTATTAGAGAAATGCAAATCAAAACCACTCAGAGATGCCATCTCATCCCAGAGAGAATGGCCCACATCACAAAATCTCAAAACCACAGATGCTGGTGTGGATGTGTAGAGAAGGGAACACTTTTACACTGCTGGTGGGACTGGAAACTAATACAACCTTTTTGAAAGGAGAACCCAGTATGGAGAACCCTCAAAGAACTCAAGCTAGACCTCCCATTTGATCCTGCAATCCCATTACTGGGCATCTACCCAGAAGGAAATAAATCTTTTTATCATAAGGACACTTGTACTAGACTGTTTATTGCAGCTCAATTTACAGTTGCCAAAATGTAGAAACAATCTAAGTGCCCACCAACCCAGGAATGGATTAAGAAGCTGTGGTATATGTACACCATGGAATACTATTCAGCCATTAAAAAATGGAGACTTTACAACCTTTGTATTAACCTGGATGGAAGTGGAACACATTATTCTTAGTAAAGCATCACAGGAATGGAGAAGCATGAATCTTATGTACTCAATTTTGATATAGGGACAATTAATGACAAAGACACGGTGGGGAAGGGGAGGGCAGAGAGAAGAGGGAGGGGGAGGGGAAAGGAAGAGCTGAGAGAGGCAAGGAAAGAGGGGGTGGGGTCTTGGTGTGTGACACAACCTTTGGGGGCAAGACACAATGGTAAGAGGGACTTTACCTAACAAATGCAATCAGTGTAACCTGGTTTCTTGTACCCTCAAAGCAAAAAAAAAAAAAAAAAATGGTGGACAAAATAAAGTAAGAAACTACATAGTAAACTACTAATCATATAGTTAGGGATGTGTATTTTTCAAAATATCTCTCCTTTGATTATTTCTAATTATTATACTTTTAGGTAAAAATATAGTACCTCCTTTGTTTTATACATTAACTCATTCTTTAAGAATTTTAGTGTTCTGTCAGTTACGGTAGTTCATGGCTGGAATCCTAGCACTCTGGGAGGCTGAGGCAGGAGGATTGCCTGAGCTCAGAAGTTCAAGATCAGCCTGAGCAAAAATAAGATCCCTTTTCTAGGAAAAGAAAGTGCCTGTAGTCCCAGCTACTCAGAATATGAGGGAAGATGATCACTTGAGCCCAAGTGTTAGAGGTTGCTGTGAACTATGACACCAGGGCACTCTACCGAGGGCAACAAAATGAGACTTAAAAAAAAAGAATTAGTGTTCTGATTCAAGGAGGGTAGGAGACAGCAAACAGGAACCAACACAAAACACATACAAAGTTCGTAATAAGTGCTTTGAGGACAAATAAGCCAGGTGGAAAGGTGAAGCATGACTCAGGGTGCTATTGCCAATAAGATGGTCACAGAAGTCTTCTCTACAGAGGTAATAATTTAAGCAGGAATGAAGTAAGGAAATGACCACATAAATATTTTGGAGAAAGAGAATTGCATGTATGAAGAACAGAAAATGCAAAATCCCCAGAGAAAGCATTTGGCAAGGTGGAGAAAATACAACTACTTGTGCTTGTGGGTTGGACCTGGCCAGACAGAGGAGAGGAGGAGATGACCAGTTTTTAGTCATCTAGGTAAAGAACATGTGGGGCCAAGGCGGCCATAGCAATGATTCTGGCTTTTATTTTCAGTGTGATCAGAAACTATTGAAACTATAAGAAACTGTTGTAGAAGTGATTAACGTGATTTGGTTCTGACATTTTAAGCATCATTAGTTGCTGTGTGGAAATTAAGTGGAACAAGAGAAAATGAATTAGGAGGTGGTGGGCTTTGAGGTCAGGAGAAGAACGAGGATTTGGTTAAGGTTTTTAAGATGAGACCAACAGATTTTGTTGATCTGTTAAAGATTAAGCATGAGAAAACATGAGGAATCTGGGTGACTCCAAGGTTTTCAGTGAGTAATTAGGAAACTAGTGGTAGGTACCATTTACTGAATTAAGACAATTTGCAGGGAAGCAGTTTCAACGAAAAAGGAATTATGACACTTTTTTTTAAGTCATATTGAGTTTGATGTTTTCTTATTAGAGGAAAATTGAAATGTTGAATAGTCAGAGATAAATGAATCTGAGGTCTTCAGTTTATTGAGAAGTCAGGTTTACTTTTGAGGCTTATAGTGACTAAAATAACACAAGTATTATGTGTACATTGATGGCAAGTGGTTGTGGTAAGGGCTAGTGGATTGCTTCTTTAATTTTAATGTGTATATATTTTTGTATAATCATAAAATTAAAATTCAAGATTTATCATGAAAAATTAGGATGCTACAGATGAGAAGAAAGAAAATCATCATATTACCTCCCCAGGAACATGATTATTCGCATTTTCATATATTTCCTTCCAGCGACAACTTTATGAGATGAGTTTTTCATGATTAATCAAATATTCACTGAAAACACCAGCTTTTATTACTGCACAAGAAAACCCACAGTAATTTAATAATTAAGGTATAGGTGAGATAATCAGTAGTTAATTCAATGAACTGAATAAAGACCTCTGAAACAAGTTATACCTTTGTATGAGTATTTAATACATGGCAAGAGAACGTTATATACTGAGCTGGAATGTTTCCCAAACTAAGCCATAGCCGCCTCTCTCACCATATCCTAATATTATATGTAAACTTAATAAACCATAAATACTTAACCCTTATTGAGTCTGCCCTTGTCCCCTTAAACATTTACTCCATAGAAAATTCCCTTAAAATATGTTGGATCTTTTCTAAGGAGGACATTTTCCAGCTCCATCCATGTAAATATGAAGGAGGCAAGGTCTGCATATAGAAGTAACACACTGTATTCTATGAGAGAATTAATGTACACAATTATGATCTAATAAAAAAAATATGTTGGATCACTTTTGATCTAAATCCTTTAATTTGGGCTTTCCAATTCTTAGATTAAAGCCAAAGCTCTTCCAGGGGTGCCTAGGAGCCCCACTGTCTCTGCATGACCACTTCCTGTCCTCCTCGATGTCAGCCCCACTACCCGCGTTGTTCGCCGCACACCTAGCGTTCCTCCATGGCACGCTCTCCGCCCTGGCTCTTCCCCCTGCCTGGGATGCTCCCACAGGTGTCCCCATGGCCTCCTCTGTTGTTGCCTTTGGGTTGCCCCTCAATGTTATTTTAGTCTAGGGAGGGCCTTCGGTCATTCCATTTAAAGTAGCAACCATAACCCCGCATTCCCTGCCATTGCACCCTTCCCTCAAAGTTCTCTTTCCTTCTTAACCTCCTTCCTCCTTCTCCATTTATTCCTACCTGATCTATGAAACATTTCCTGGTAGACGGCCTTCCTCCTTAGAATGTAAATTTCATAAGGACAGCAGCTTTATTTGTGTATTTTTGGCTTTACTTTACCCTCAGAACCTGGTACAGTGCCTGGCATGTGTTAAGCATTCAGTAATTTTATGTTTTATTGATAAATTAATGGATAAATGAGTGAACTTTGGACAAAACATAGGCCAATAGTAGCTGATACTGTGTATTTTTCTATTAAAGTGTTTTCTGAACATACATAACATTAACTAATTTAATTCCTCTTAGGAGAAGGGGAGGGAGAAAAAGAATTAGAAAGAAAAGAAACTGCAATGCTGAAGAGGGGTTTGGTTTCTTTTCGCTGTAATGCAATCTCGGGTCTGATCCATCTGCTGAATTGTCTGAGGGGTAACACAGACTCCAGAGCAGCAAACAGAGAGTGAGAAAATGAGGAGGAAGGAGATGAGAGACTAGTGACCGGAGTGAGAACAGAACAAAACCAAGCTGTGCCGTAGCTGACCGCGCTGGACTGGCAGATGCACCCCGTAAAAACACTATTTATGGCAGAAGGACTAAAATGGTATTTTAAACCCAACTGTAATCCCTCTCTATTTTCTGTCACTCTGGAAAAGCAGTACTTACAATGGCTCTCTCTGTGCTTACCACGTGGGATTTAGCCACTGTTGTAACCTTTGTGCTGTTCATTGTGAAGCCAGGAAAGTACAATTCCACTACATTTAAGCCACTTTGTAAGGGGAAATGCAACTGTCAGCTCAGGTAGCTTTAAGCTGTCAGGGCTGGGGGAATAAAACCAACTCATCTCTCCTCAGCATCCCCACATGAGGAGAAAAGCTGACAGATAGGAGTTCTATCTGCCTATAATAAACTCTTCCCATGCAATGCAGTGATTTCACTGCCGAGCACATTGGAATCACCTGCAGAGCCTTGAAAAGACCCCCCCCTCCCTCGCCCTTTCCCCCAGAGGTTCTGATTTCTTTGGTCTGGGAGGTTGCCTGGGCATTAGGGTTTGTAAATGTTTCCAGGCATTCTTACACGCAGCCAAAGTTGAGAAACATTGCTGTATTTTGCTCTAGGCATTTCTATTTTGCTTTCTTTTCCTTTCCTGTTTATTATGGTGTGCCTACTTAGACAAATTTTTTTTTTCTTTCCTAGGACATTCAACTTTTGTCCAGCTTCTCCTCTTACCTCGTTCAGGAGACTGAGAAAAATTGACGTCCTCCGTCTTCTTTGCTTATTACGTTCATCAGCCTATTCTATCCCCATCGCCAATCATTGGTCCAAGAACGAACAAGTAATAAAAACTACCCAATCAGGGTGGCTCTCAGGCTACCTGCTTAAAAGTCTGTGATAAGAACATTTCCTTTCTTCCCCAGCACGCTGTGTTTTGTGGCTGTGGATGTAGGAACCACTACAGAAAGTGTTCTCCATGAGAGAAGCAGATAGATGGGAATGCAGTTGTTATTTCCAAGGGGACACAGCCAGGGAAGCTGCAAAGAAAAAGAGCCAACCTCGGGAGCTCACGCCCACCCTCCTTCCGGGATTCCAGTTAAATAAGTCACTAAAGGGCCTTTTTTATTTAAGTCAGCTGGAATCGGATGTAGCCAAACTACCCTAACCAATTTACCCTCCCTCCCCCCATGTGCTATACTTCTTCCTGCCTCTCTTAAACCTGGGCCAGTGGTTAAAGAAAAAAGCCAAGATCTTCGTTTGACATCTATAGGGAAACGAAATATTCTTGTCAATCTTTCCTCATAATTACCTCCTAGAATAAGGTAGATCCTAAAGCAAGCAAAATATTTTCGTGATATGACACGGAAGTGTTAGTTTCTGGGATCTATACAGAGTCAAGTGCTGTGACAATCGCAGGAGAAAGTATTTATCTTTATTTTGTTGCTTTCTCAGTGGCCCCACAACAAGCACGTTGACTGTCTGTCAGCAAATCAATAATTGCTGAGTGGATGATTCACAGGAACACTGTGTTAGGGAGTGTGAGGTTGGTTTATAGAATACAGAGAAATGAAGCTAAGGTGCGACCCATGGCTTCAAGAAGTTTACTATTGAATTGAGCAGCGCTTGTATTTCACTTCCAGTCTGTAATCACAGCCTGCTTCCCTAGGGGAAGAAGCTCAGGCGGCCATGTCTATGTTTTATCTCAAGTTCTATCTATTCTGCCTTTAGACCGGGAGCCAGAACACACACCAAAGCAGAGAATTTGTGGTCCCATTGACTAGGATCCTTTCTAAATGAAATCCTTTGAGGACATCCAACAAACCCATTTTTCTGCCAGCATGAAACGGAAATTAAAACCAGAATGTGTTCTCCAATCTTTCTCTCCATGTCCTGTCTTTTATCTTAGAGATTATTTTTGATAATTCCAGAAACTAGCACTTTTCAAAGGAGCAAATGTGATTCACCTGCTATCATCATCTAGCAATGTTTCACTCCCGAAGCTGCATCTCAAATGGATCTTTTTCAGCTGAGAATCCAATTCTTCCCTTTCTACCCATAAGAAATTGAGATGTTTATGATTACATAAACTAATGTGACAAAAAAAAAAAAACCTATAGTCTTGAAGAAATTCTGAACCCTGACTAAAAATATAGCCTTTGAATATTTTCCTAGTTGTTTGTGGAATGAAATCATTTGGATTTTATAGGCTGTTTTCAGTCACATTGACAGAGAGGCAAAAGTCTCAGATATATATCCAGTTTTCTTATAGGCAGCCACCCATGAAGTTAAAATCCAGGGGAAATCAAATTTCTTTAGTTCAGTCATTTGCCTCCGGTAATGACTTGATTTTGCACCAACCATAACATTTCTCTACCGTTATAACGATTTTGAACATTTTTGTGTATCAGATTATTTTCACGTCGACACAGTTTTTCCTGCTTCACTGCCAAACCAATTCGGTGCTTTGAGGTGTTGTCAGTTCACATGAAGGGACAATTTGCAGTCTCCACTGAGTAGGTGAAATGCTCTATCGTGACTGGTTACACTCAAGTTATGAGTCTTCACCCTCAGCCAAAGCAGCACTGTATTTTTTCTTAAGGCTTTTGAGTCACTCTAGAGACCTTAATTTCTAGACTATAAGTATAGTGGGTGTAAGAAGCAGGAAAGACTGCAGAGAACTCACTTCTTACCCATGGGCAGTGCCAGAGTGTCCTCCAAGGCACACATACCAGCCCCAACTCAATCCTTCTGCCTGTAGTCCTTATGACACCATGTAAGGGTGGACATTGGGCTTCCTACCATCTGAGGCTTAGCCCAGGGCAGAAAAGAAATCCAGACACCTCTCACCAGGTTTATCAAACACCTGTGGTTTTTCTTTTTGAACTCTTTTGTTATGAAATAGAATTTATACATAAGAGGTATGTGGATATATTTCAATTTAAGAAATAGTTGCAAATAGCACTGATATAAATATTACCTCCATTAAGAATAAGAATATTATCATCCTTCTCCTCACATGTGTCTTCTCCTGCCATCCCATCCCCTGTAAGGTAAGCCTTACCCCGACACTGATAATAATCAATTCTTTTTCCTTGGTATTAGTTCTTACCTACACAACCCTGGGCAAAATACTTCAGAGTTGCCTATTTCAAACACTATTTAAATAGGATTATACTGGATGGTTTAATATTTTCTATAGCTTGCTTTTTTTTACTCAGTATTAATATTAGATATTTTAGCCATATGTTTGTACATAGAATTAGTTGATTAAATTTCATTCTGAAGAGTATTCCATATTCCATGATTTGTTGATATAATAATTTGTTTACCCATTGCAGTATTAAAGTGCTAGTTTCATTTTTTTGAAATTTTGGAAAACGCTGCTTTGAACATTCTTGCACTTTGTTTCTTATTGCATATATGAGGACTGACAGTTACGTTCACAAACTCCTTCTAGCAAAAGTGATAGGCAAACCAGATAGGCAAGGAGAGAACTTGGGAGGTGACCATACTGATATTCAACAATGAGGTATGCGGTGTATTTTCTAGGAGGAGGGTTCATGAACTTAATTATCCAAGCTTGTAAACATGCAAATTATAAGATACATATGTGGAAATGGAAAGGTCACAGTATATATGTGCGGGCACTGTCCCCCAACCTGTATTATCGCTAGATAATGCCTTATCAGTTTCTAAAATGTTGTAGTAATTGCTGCTGTGTTCCATATTCTTACTAGTACTTGAAATAGTCAAGTAGATTTTAGTATCTAATGATCCAGAGCAGGAGTATCTCATTGTAACTAGAGTAATTAAGTAATGTCCTCGTATCTGCCTTTCCATGATTACTAACACGTATTCATGTAAAATTTATTTATTGGTCATTTAGATATTCCAATTTATGAAGTACCTCTTCCTGATTCTTAGCCAACTTTTCTGTTGAATTATATGTCTCTTTCTCACTTTGATTTTTAGGAGTTTGCTTTATATTCTGGACAGCGGTTCTTTGCTCATTACGGGTGCTGCAAACATCTTCCACTCTGTAACTGAGCTTGTCTCCTCAATAAAGTAACTTTTAATTAATGGAAATTATTCAACTTGTACATTACTCTTTGAGAGTTCTTATGGATTTGTGTTTTGGATTTTAAGAAATGCTTTTCTACCCTGAGAGCTAAAGATATATAATACCTACATTTTTCTTTTAAGAAATGATACTCATTATGCTTTGTAGTTTTTTACTGTCAAATTTTAAATCTTGGAGATCAATTTAAATCTTCACAAACTGGTAATATGGTCAGAGTCAGGAGTTCACTTTTTATAATATTGATTGTCATTGATGCCAGCACGTTTTATTGAAAAGCTTGTTTTTCCTATACTTCTCTATAGGTAACATATTAAAACCCAAACATTTATTATGCTTATTGCTGGTGTAATGGCTCTATTCTGTCTCATTGATCTATTTTTCCACTCTTTTGTTATTACTATAGGTTTACAATATGAAATAATCTTATTAATATAGCAAGTTCTCTCACCTCATTTTCCATTAAAATGGCTATTTTTAACTCTTTGCAATTCCAAATAAATGTAAAATCAGCTTATTGGGATCAAGATTAGAATTGCATTGAATGTATAAATTATTTTAGGAATACTTGATGGGGCTCGGCGCCTGTGGCTCAAGCGGCTAAGGCGCCAGCCACGTACACCTAAGGTGGCGGGTTCGAATCCCCAGCCCGGGCCCGCCAAACAACAATGATGGCTGCAACCAAAAAATAGCCGGGCGTTGTGGTGGGCGCCTGTGGTCCCAGCTACAGCCTGAGGCAGGAGACTCGCTTGAGCCCAGGAGTTGGAGGTTGCTGTGAGTGTGATGCCACGGCACTCTACCCAGGGGGATAGCTTGAGGCTCCGTCTCAAAAAAAAAAAAAAAAAAAAAAGAATAGGAATACTTGATGGACACTGTCTTTACATTTTTCAGATCTTATTTAATATTTTTCAATAAAGTGATCAATTGTATTGATGGAGGTCTTGCACATCTTTTATTAGATTCCTTTGAAGGTTTTAAACACTTTATAAAAATTCTGTATGTAAATAACTTTTAAAAATTTCATTGACAAAATGTTTTAATGGTATATAAATATACAATGGATATTTTATATGATTTTTACAGGTACTGTAAATTTTAATAATAAACTCCTATAAATTTTAATAATAAATTTGCACATTTCTCTACATACATAATTATTTAATTCATGGATAACAAAAATTTCTTTCTTTTTTCTAATTCCTTTACCTTTTCCTTTTTCTTTATTTTACTGAGGACAGTGATGATAGTAGGGATCTTTGTCTTATTGAAACAAAGAAAAACTTTTTAACATCTGATCATCAAATAATATTTTTGTGGAAGTCTTTACTATACTATTGTTACTTTTAACAATATTAAGGAAGTTTTTTATTCCTAAATTACTAGAGTTTTCTGAAAAGTAAAGAAAGAGGGTGGCGCCTGTGGCTCAGTGGGTAGGGTGCCAGCCCCATATACCCAGGGTGGTGGGTTCAAACCCAGCCCCAGCCAAACTGCAACAACAACAACAAAATAGCTGGGCATTCTGGCAGGCACCTATAGTCCCAGCTACTCAGGAGGCTGAAGCAAGAGAATGGCTTAAGCCCAGGAGTTGGATGTTGCTGTGAGCTGCGATGCCACAGCACTCTACCGAGGGCAATAAAGTGAAACTCTTGTCTCTAAAAAAAAAAAAAAAAAAAAAGTAAAGAAAGTGTGTTGACTTTTGTCAAATGCTTTTCCTGAATATACTGAACATTAATATTTTTAATTTAATTTGTTATTTTGATGAGTTAAAATAATTTTTGATGCCAAATCAAACTTGCATTTCTGTGACAAACTGAAGTTGTCTTCATTGTATTTTCATTTTTCTATAGTAACATGTTCTTACTCTTTTTCATTTTCTAGTGTTTTCTTTTCAGAAATTTTTCATTTATAGCTCATGATTTATGTTGGACTTTAATTTTAATTTCTAGTCCAATCCTCAAAAGTTTTAAAAAATGTTTTCAAGTATAACATACACACACTAAAAGGGGCATATTAAAACGATACAACTCTTATCTGTGTGTGTATGTGTGTATATTTACACATAGACCACATACAGAACACACACTAGTGAGCCATCATTCCAATCAAGAGAATGAACAGACTCATCACCTTCAAAGGTTTCCTCACATTGTTAGTGAGGCCTCCCTTTGGGCCATCCTCAGTGATTTATATTTTTCACTGTGCAGGATTTGGGCATCTCCTACCAATCTCCTACCAACCACTGAATGACTTGTCACTATAAAGTTAGGTTTCATTATCTAGAATTTTATGTAAATGGTCTAGCTTATTTCAACTCAGCTTTTTTTGTTTTTTTGAGATTCATCTATGTTGTGCATAATCACTAGTTTGTTATTTCTATTGCTGGGTAGTATTCCACTATATTGATATAATACCATTGGTTTATTCATTCACCTGTTGATGAGCATTGAATTATGCAGCATTTTGGGTACAATAATGTATAATTTCTTTATCACACATGTGATTTACAAATATTGTCCCCTGACCTGTAGTGGTTTTTTTTTCATTCCGTTAACCAGATATATCAAACAGCAGAAATACTTAAACTTACGAAGACTAATTTATTGTTTTTTTTTCTTTTATGGATTGTAATTTCTGATGTTGTGCCTAAGGAATTTTTGCCTAGTCCAAGACCACCAAGATTTACTGGTATGTGTTCCCTTAGGAATGGCATGGTTTTAGCTTTTCTATTTAGATCTATAATTTATTCTTGAGTTACTTTTGAAATCATATGTGAGTGGGAATGAAATTAAATGACTACAAATTGAGGTATTTTTGAATATGGATATCCATACTGTTCAAGAACCATTTGTTAAAAATAATTATGCTTTGCTAATGAATTGACTCTTCTCTGTTGTTGAATTCAATTAACTAAACATTTTTAGGCCTGTTTCCGAACTTGATTCATTTCTTTTTTATCTATTTCTCAATTATTATGCCAATACTAAACACTATCTTGATTATGGTAGCATTACAGTACATTGTAATAGCCAGTAGTTTAAGTTCTCCAACTTTATTCATCTATTTTCAATGTTATTTTGAATATTCTAGATTTATATTCAATATGAATTTTTAAATCAGCCTGTCAAAAAATCAGCCTGTACAAAACACTTGCTGAAATTTTGTTTGAAACAATATTAAGTCTATAGATCAATTTATAGAGAATTGACTTGTTAAAAATATCGGGTCATCCAGTCCAGGAACGTGATACTTTGTCTTCTTAGATCTTCATTCATTTCTGTCAGTGATTTATATTTTTCACTGTGCAGGATTTGGGCATCTTTTATCATATTTAGCTTTAAGCATTTAATATTTTTAATATTTGAATAGCAGGGTGTTGGTTGCTAGTATATAGAAATCGAATTTTTTTGTATATTGATCATATATGCTACAGCCTCACTAACCTCCTGTATTAGCTTATCTTTTAGATTTAATAATTTTATACAACCAATTGTGTTTTCTGAGCATAAAGACAATTTTCCATCTTCCTTTGCAGTAATGTGTCATTTAATCTTTTTCTTACTATATGGCACTGACTACACCCTCCAGTACCAAGGTTAATTAGAAGTGGTGAGAGTAAATACCCTTACTTTCTTCCTGAGCTTAGAAGCAGGCATTTTTTTTTTAATTTTTTCATCAGTAAAAATGATGTTAACTGAAAGTTTCTTACAGATGGCATTTATCAGATTGTGGGTATCTCCTTTATTTTGTGCTTTTTGAGAACTGTTACCAGTATTTGATGTTGGTTTTGTCAAAGACTTTTCCTACATCTATTACAGCAATCATTTCATTTATGTGTGTGCATATGTGTGTGTATAGTATAGTCTGTTAGTAAGATGAATTGCATAGGTTGATATTTAAATGTTGAATAAAATTTACATTTCTTGAATAAATCAAAATTAATCATAATGTATAATCATTTGTATATATTAATAGGATTTTCTAAAATTTAGTTAAAAATATTGTCATGTATTTTCATTTTTCTTTAGTTTTTTTTTTTTTTTTTTTCTCATAATGCTTTGATTTGGTTTTGCTATCAGAGTAATGGTGGTGTCATAAAATATGTTAGGAAACATTCTTTCCAATTTTCAGGAAGAGTTTGTGTTTAGACATATTTTATGACCTGGAATGTGTTAAATATTTATAAATGATCTGTGAATGATCAAAATTAATATACATTCTGCAGTTGATGAGTCAATTTTGTTAATTATGATTTTTAAATATTTTATATCCTGCCATTTTTGAGTGCTTGACTATTAATTTCTGAAAGAGGAGTGCTGAACTTTCTAAGTTTGGATTTTATAAGTTTCTCATTGTGTTTCTGTTGATTTTTGCTTTGAATAATTTGAGACTTTGCTAATATATGCATACAGTTTTAAAATTGCTACATTGTTCTGCACGTTGTATCTTTTATAATTTGAAAGGCGTCTTTTTAATTCTATGTATAATATCCAACTTAAAGTCTTTTGTTGCTTATTAACACAGTTGAATCAGCTTCTTATTCATTAGGATTTAATGGCATGTCTTCTTCTGTCTATTAACTTTTGACATTTTCTATACCCAGGTATTTTTAGCTATATTTCTTATAAACAATATAGACTATTTTTCACATTTATTTTATATCATTGAATATCTTTAAAGATGTTTTCTCTAATAATAATATAAAATTAGATCCTCTGTTCCCGTTCTTTTTGTGGTAATAACAGAAATTACAACATGCAAAATTAGCTTATTAAAGTTTGAGATTAATCAATATTTTATTCTCTATTTTGAAAATACTAGGATGTTAGTTATACCCCTAAAACTACCCATTTCAAGTTATTGATAACAGTTACCTGGTCTTCTTTGATTATCTGACATTTTAACTTCATCTTTTTTGTTTGTGTGTTTATTCCAACATCTGTTATATTTTTGTTTCACTTATAGCTGGCCACCCATTTACCACTTCCTTTGACCTGCACATCTGCTCACAATTCAAACATTTAATTAGAGATCCCTTTTTTTTAAATTTTTATTTCTTATGTAAATGAGGTCTCACTATTTTGCTCAGGGTACTCTCAAACTCCTGAGCTCAAGCCTCTCAAAGTGCTAGGTGCACAGGTGGGAGCCTCTGCATGTGGTGAGATCATTTGCTTTTGATCTGAAAATTATTCTAGATTGTTAATAACTTACAATGGTGTGATAATTCTTCTAATACTTGTTTTGTTTCTTGCTTTGCTTTTTTTGAGACAGAGTCTCCCTTAATCACTCCCCAGGTAGAATGCTGTGGCATCGTAGCTCACCTCACAGCAACCTCACACTCTTGGACTCAAGCGATCCTCTTGCCTCAGCCTCCTGAGCAGCCAGGACTATAGGCTCCCAACACAACACTCAACTATATTTAGAGGTAGGGTCTTGCTCTTGCTTAGGCTGGTCTCAAACCTGTGAACTCGGGGCATCCACTCATCTCAGCCTCCCAGAGTACTAGAATTACCATTGTGAGCCCCTGGCCCTTCCAGTACTTGTTTTAATAAATATACCCTTAAATCACTCTTGTTAACGGAAATATGTAATATTTTATTGAGTATAGAATTCTGGTCTGTGGTTATTCATGACACTCATTACTTTTCTTCATAGCACTTAATTGTAAATATATATTTATTTTCAATTATAAATTTATTTGTTCACTATCTGAATGGGTAGTGAGCCCAAGTGGGCTCCTGGGTCATAATTTTTTTTAATTGTTGGGGATTCATTGAGGGTACAAAGAACCAGGTTGCATTGATTGTATTTGTTAGGTAAAGTCCCTTTTATAATTTGTGTCCCACTCCCAAAAGGTGTGTCACACACCATGACCCCCGCCCCCTCCCTTCTTTTCTCTCTGCCTTTCCTTTTCCCCCACCTCCCTCCCTTCTTCCCTCTCACTGCTGTCCCCTTCTCCCACCTGCCATGGATTTGGAGAGGAGGGAACACTTTTACACTGCTGGTGGGACTGCAAACTAATACAGCCTTTTTTGGAAGGCAGTATGGAGAATCCTCAAAGAACTAAAACTAGACCTCCCATTTGGTCCTGCAATCCCATTACTGGTCATCTACTCCACAGAAAAAAATCCTTTTACCATAAGGACACTTGCACTAGACTTTTTATCACAGCTCAATTTATACTCACCAAATTTGGAAACAGCCTAAATGCCCGCTAACCCAGGAATGGATTAACAAGCTGTGGTATATGTATGCCATGGAATACTATTCAGCCATTAAAAAAGATGGAGACTTTACATCTCTTATATTAACCTGGATGGAAGTGGAACACATTATTCTTAGTAAAGCATCACAAAAATAGAGAAGCAAGAATCCAATTTACTCAATTCTGATATGAGGACAATTAATGACCTCGGCCATAATTTTTATGTAGGTGTGGACCATTTTGCTCAACACTGGATATTTAACCCTATTAAAATTTCTTGGAATTTGGAAGTTTAACAACATATATTTGAATGAATGAATAATAGAATGAGTAAATTATTATATTATTTCTGGGATACCTCTGCTGACCATCTATGACTCTGTCCTGAGTTGGTGTGACTAGCACCTATTTGAGCAAGACACTATATTGCTAAGCTCCAGGAGTGACAAGTCGTATTACTGTGCAAATTGTGTGTCCTGGATTTTTCACTATATATTCCAAGCAACCCAGATACTACAATAGCTAAATCAGTCATGATTCTTTTGAAAAAAAAAAAAAAAAACCCAGGATAGTGAGTTATTAAAACTGATATAAATGGTGAAGAGATAGTTCATCAGAAGGAAGTATAGACATATTATTCCAACTTTTGGTGGGGAGCTACCACTGCCATACGAGAAGAGAGCTTCAAAGGCCTATGTAATATTTCAAAAACAAAAACAAAAACTGTGCCAGACCATGGTGACTTAGTAATCCAGAGAGGTGAGGGTTAGTGGTGGTGAATGGAACATCTTCTGCATATTTATAAGGCTGCAGGCCTCCGAAGAATGCTTTTCATAAGTGAGTGCTTCCAGGCTAAGACCTAAGAAGATCAGCAGGACTAGGAACATGCATGGGAAATGATGCCTTCAAGGCCAAAATAGTTCTGGCAGAAGTTATTTGCAATGAAACTGGGTATCTTACAGTGGAAGTAGACATCTTTAACAGGCCTTACTTCAGTATGTTATCTGTATATTGTGCAACATGCCTGGGTTTTTGTCCTGAGGAAAGGACCTCCTGATCTTCTGAAAATATCACACTCCAGAGGTATGTCCAGAATCCAGGGCACAGGAGTAATAAGCATGGTGTGGTGGCATATGGCAGAGGTTACATAGCCTATTGTTAAGCTGAAGTTGAGCTCTTCCAGTCAAAGACTAGGGCACTTTGTGAATCTGAGCTGATTGGCCATAAATCTCTGTACTTTGGTACTTAATTAATGCAATGGTGCCTTTTTATAATGCAGCACAGCACTCCGGATTTCCCCATCTGAATCCATGCCTGAGGTCATATGCACCTGTGCAGCAGGATTATGTAAGTTTCCTCTTGTCAATCTATAGCTCTCCAGTCTTTGGCTCTGATATTTGTAACCATCTTTTAAGGTAAGAAAGGATGCTTTGTGGAACAAAATCTTCCATAAGAATTTTTTTCTTTAGTCTCAAAATTCCTGGAGAAAAAAAAAAATCAATATTAAGTTTTTCAGCAAAGGCTTTTGTTACCACCCAGCCAGGTTCATCTGACCACTGCCCAAGAGGAAACCAATACCCAGAGACAGTAGAGTTTATAG
This sequence comes from Otolemur garnettii, assembly GCF_000181295.1. NCBI lineage: Eukaryota > Metazoa > Chordata > Mammalia > Primates > Galagidae > Otolemur > Otolemur garnettii. The sequence continues at coordinate 7,352,596 of NW_003852484.1, read as the reverse complement.
CAGAGAGTTTATTCTGTATAGTGCTAAGCAGGAAGATGGAGGAATTTTTCAAATCTGCCTCCCCAAGAATTGGGTGACAGGTTTTTAAAGACAGTTTGGTGGGCAGAGTATTAGGCAATCAGGGACTGCTTAGCTTATCAGGTTTGGGGCTGAGCCATTAGTCCTGTAATATGGGCTGCTTCCTGGGAGGGTCAGCCGATCCTTTGAAATGCTGGACCAGCTTCTTGAGTGTGGGTCATAAGGCCAATTGAGTCAATTCCTTGGCTCAGCCAGCCCTCCTGGAATGTGGGGCCTGAAAGACACCTTAGAAACTACCTTTAGGGTTCCAAAAGGTGATATTATGTACAGAGAAAGCTGTAGATCTTTAAAACTATCCCTTATGCAGAGAAAGTTAAGAATCTTTACAACCAACAACTATGTGTAACTCCAAGGTAGCAATTTAAAAAAGCAAACAAGGGGACAGTGACTAATTATTATTTAGCCAATGTGGAGACAGTGTCTGATTATCATTATGGTTAGCTAAACCTAAAGTTTGGGGGCCTTACTCTAGTTCTTATACCCCTTTGTTGATTTGTAAGGTGGTTTCACTTTCATCACATTGCAAAATAATATTTATCAGTTTGTGTATTCAGTAACTTATCCTGTAAAGAGTGAAATGTGAACACAAGAGCTCTCATATACAGGGAAAAGTAATTTCTTTTTGAAAATTCACCCTCTATTGCTCTGGGGGCTGTGTTTGGGTAGTTGTGAGTCATCTTCTTCTTTCAATGAAGTAATTCAAATCTGAATGTTTTCATCATATAAATGAGAGCCCACTCCAAATTGTCTTTATGAGAAAGTCTGTGCTTTGGACATGAGATGATCATTTCTCTCAAGAAAACAACACTAAAAAAAGTCAAAACTTGTTTTAGCATAGAAACTGAAGCTCTAAGTTTATTTAAATGGGTTCAGTTTTCTATTTCAATTCCTGTGTCAAATGGAAGCACAGTATAATTTTTAGCACCACAGATAAGCTGTGAGATGATGCAACTGAGCATTGGGATGCAACAAAATGAATGTATAGTTAGTCTATAGAATATGCCGCACCCTTTGAAATGTACCTTTATTGAGTATAAGGGAAAGGTGGGTATTTGAACTCACAGACTTATAAAAAGCTACAAAGGTTGCAAGGTATGATTTAGATTATTCTAGTGTGAAGTACATAAAATGGAAACTTGAGAATTTAGACAAAAGCTAAAGAGAAACAGAAGGTGGGATTTTTTCCTGAGCCAACTAACATCAGGCTGGAATTGCTATTATTTTTCTTCTTCTTCTTCTTCTTTTTTTTTTTTTTTGTTTGAAGGATGGATTTTCCCCCTTAAAATTTGGCAAAACAATATATAAAATTTTGTCAGCAATTATTATACTTGGGTGAGTAACAGAAAAGCAGAGGAGGAAAATTCTGATTCTCATTATAAACTTTGGGAACAATTACTTGAATACTCGAACAATGTGCGTAGACAAATTTTCAAAGTATCAACAGGTATTTTTTAGGTGGAGAGATTGATGACCACATGTTTTCTTTTTCTAGTTCTGTGTCCTAAAGTACTGATGCTTTTTTTGAGCACTATCCATTATTAGAAATTACTGATAAAATAATATTAAAATATTCAAAAAACCTTCTTATTTATTCAAAGACTGTATTTCTTAGCTTTTAGGTATCTATTCTTATGGATTTTCTCAAATAGATTATGCTAACATAACACTATATATATATATTTCTATATCACCCTTTTTAAAAACTTTAGAGAATATACCATAACTTACTTAACAGGTTTATTATAATTGGACTCAGGTTATTAGGTTAGTTTTAATTCACCCTATTCCCTTAATATTTGTACATTTGCTTAATTATTTCCTAGGATAAATTCCTAGAAAAGGATTTCTGGCCCAAAGGGAAGACATATGTTTAAGACATTTGTTACAGTTGCCAAATTGCCTTTTGGGAAAGCGGGACCAATTTAGACTACTGTCAGCAGTGGATCAGGATGTCTGTTTCTTCCAACTCATGCTGCCTTTCACTTGTGTCAGTCATTTGAATATTTGTCAATGTAAAAGGCTAAAAATTAAATCTCATTTTACTTGCATTCCTTGAACGCAGGTAACTTTTGGGAGTTACTTGTTACTACCTTGATTATTTTTTCTATCGAAATGTTTAAAAATGTATTGATAATTTTTCTAGCTCCTCACAAAATAACCATATTAATACGTATTAGTATATTGTGTCATATATTTTGTGATTTGATACCCTAATTATCTTTACCACAATTTTGTTGGTTGTCTTTTTCATCCCTATCGACAGGGAAGTTTTGTCCTTTTGCTTTCAAATCTTTTAGGAAACTCAATGCAGAAATTGACAATGGCCAAGCCACCTATAAAAATAGAATTTTGACCCACAACCTGCAGCAAGCTGCCCCGGAAACCAATCCTCTATCTAGAATAAACCACCCAGGAAGACTGCCTGTTGTAAGCCAAACTTGTAGGAACAGAGTGCTATCTCTAGTGACAACTCAGTAAGCTAAACAATAACTTCTGTAGGAAATAGCCTTAAATGGCAAGGACTTGGTTGGTAACCATGAGCTTCCATAATTTTTCACCCCAGGTCCAACTTAGAAACAACCAGAAAAAAACTGCGTATGCTCCCTAGCCAATCACAAGGACACCTCACTTCTGGCTAGCCTTGCTCCATGATAAAAGCCTCCAATCAGGGCAAACATGAAGCCTTCCCCTTTTCCACTATAAGTTTTCCCACTCCATTCCTTGCCTTTGGTTCTCTACCAAAACACAAGTGATGATGGCGGACTCCCTTGCTAAGGCAAGCTCAGAACAGACAGCTCTCGCTTTCTCATTCAGTGGGTCTTTGTTTATCTTCACACAACCTAAATATCCTCATATTGTTTCTCTGTTGATGCCACACACGGAGAGGATTCCTTATCCTAAAGTTATCCGATTTTTATCTGTGTTTATTTATAACTGATTGAGGAACAAGTCTATCTGGATTTTGATATCCATGCTGCACTAACAAGTAACTCGAGGCAAGTTACCTAACCTCTTTTGCCTCAGCTTTTCCATTTGTACCATGGGTAAAATATTAGCTCCATGTTGTTTCTATATGAACTGTATGAAGGTGCTTAGAACTGTGCTGAACACACAGTGCCCGATATGCTATGGGTATGTGTACACTACCACTGCTTATACTTTTATCAAGCACTTATATGATTATATTTATGGCAGGGGTTTTATAGTTCTAATGGAAGTGACAGGTATATTCTAAAAACTAGCTGAGGAATATGTTCTTGACTTCAGTGACTTTAGTTCCCTGCATTTAGCAGCAGAGATGCATTCAAAAAATCAAGAAAATGTGATATCTCAAGATACTGCCTGGCCAGCAGGCTGAAAATTAAGGAGACACTGACACTCATAGGCACATGGATGTGCAAGACTCGATCCAAGCCCAGTGGGTCTATGATCTTGGGACTCATTTTATTCACAAGAAGTGCCCAAATCCCTTGATGTGTTCCTTGTTCTACTCCCTTACGGCAGTTGCTATTTCTCAATGAAATAATATCAATGTAATATTTTCTTTTCTTTGCACAGTATTTGATGATAGTTCAGTTAACAATAGATATATCTCAGCTGGTTTATTCCAAGTTAATGTTAAGAATTCGACTTCCACATAGACCCAGAGTAGATCCAGAATTATTATTAGCGAGACTCCCAGAGAATCATGATGCTAATTCCCAGGTGTTGTTATCAGAAATCATCTAAGACATTTGAGGGAGACTTGGCAGTATAAACAGGAATCAGCATTTTTAACAGTTGACTTTGATAATGGCAATGTATGGATCCTACCTAGAAAAACACTGCTCAGGTATTAAACTGGTTTATATTTAATTAGGTGTTGAAAGTGAAAGTAAAATAAAAGAAAAAAAAATATGTAAGTCAAAAAACAACAACCAAAAAAAAAGCCAAGTATCAGGGAAATAAGAAGAGGAAGGATTGGATTGTCCTCCTCTTTCATCTTTTTCAAATAAGCTTTTAGAGATTACATTGAACATAGTTGATCTTCTCAGTCTCTGGCTCTTACTACATCTCGGTTCTGTGGTTCAGAGCATTCCGTCACCAGGAAAAATCGTGGGATACTGAAGAATTGTGGTCACCTGAATCCACTCCTCTAATTACAGTGACCTTGACTTTCATTTTCACCAGGGGACAGTACTTCAAACCTGCCCTTGGGGCTTTTAGTACAGCAATGTTCCTTTTAGTTTGTTACACATGGGATCTTTAAAGGAAAGAATCTATCCCATGTTTCTATTTCTCGTCTCCCAGACACACACACTTTATATCGTATTCAGTACTTACATCCATCACTGTGTGTTGTCCCCAATTGTTTCATGATTTCATGTTGTCTTTTCAGCGAGATCGCAAGACAGTGATATATTTCATTCCTCCTACCTGCTCTACAGATTTGGAAGGAAACAGGCACTTCATAAATATTCTGGTTTAACTTTTTTTCATTATGTGTTGACCTTTATTTCTTTTCTCTTTTATTTCTTATATTTCACACTGTACATTGTATCTTTCCATCATTTTCTCATTTTTGAAGTTGAAGTCAACTTTTCCCGTTTTAATTTTCTCAATTTATCAAAAGGATTTCCCCCAGAACCAGATGGAGACCTGGAGCTTAAGCTGAGCTCCTCATATAAACTCCTCATATGGCTCCCCCTCTTGCTGGTTGTATGATCTTTCTGTGACTCACTTTCCTAATATGTAAAACTGGGATAGCCGTACCATCTACTTTCTAGGCAGATACATTTTAAACTTAACCAAAGGTAAGGTTTATTTCACAGATTAAATGAATAAAATTATATAAAGCATTTACAACGGTGCAAAGAACATAAATAAACAATAAATATTGATTAGTATCACCATTATTATTCTCTTTGCTACACTCATTACATAGGACATCTCCAGAGTTGCATAGTCTTTTTCATAGTCTTTTTCACTTAGAAAACATGTGTTACCAATTAATTAGAAGTTCTCAGAATAGTTTAAAACCACTAGCTCAGTTGTATATATAAGCAAGCTGAGTAGCTGACACATTACTATTATTAAAAGTAATAACGCTAACAAGTTGCCCATATTTTTAAAAAAGAAAATAATGTTAACAAGATTTGTTAAACATCTATGTAGCCAGTATTTCATTTACATTTATATCCCTTATTCCTCACAAGAACACTATCAAGTTAATAATACCAACATTAAACAAAGGAATACATGTTTTTTTAAAAAGCTTAAGATGCTAAGTAACTTTTGCAAACTCACATTTTACAAATAATAAGAGTCAAGAATTCAATCCGGCTATTTTTTTGGACCCCTACTTATCTTCCTTTTTTAAAGGAATATCTCACCCCAAATCCCAAACCCCATTGCATGATACTACATTGTAATATTATGTTGCAATTCCATTTCTACTTCATGGACATGAATGAATTTTGTATCTATCTTACCTACAGAAAGTGCTTTCTAATTTGCCAAGGATGAGAGAAAAATATCAGATTCAATGCCTAATGGCAGAAGACGAGAGAAACAATATGGTGATTTACAATCAAATGTTTTCAGATGGATAAATTGTATTTACTACTGTTATTCTTTGAACTTGATTCATGTCCAAACATTTTTGCTAGCCACAGGCTATAAATAAGGTACTAATGTCACAAACCCAAGGATTTCAGCCAACCCACATTAAAACACCTTCTTGATAACTTTATGCGTGTATAATTTGATGGACGAAATTATTAGCTACTTTTGAATGGGTTATGTCCAAAGAAATAATAATTTCTTTGAAAATTAAATAACAGATGGTGATAATAAACAAATTGAATTCCAAGATATTTTATTTCATTCCTTTCCAATATTAAATAAATGATTATAAGATTAATACTCTTAATGAATAGTGAGAAGAATATAATTCTCTATGACCAAGAAAGAGCACAATCATGATATCATGTAAAAGTATAAGCTAATTTCCCAATAATTTTGTTGACTCTGCTATAACCATTCTAGTGTAGTTGACCCTCACTTTGATCTGGTTTAAACTGTTAGCTCAGATACAGAAAATATAAATATTAATAGCATGAAAATATATGTTGTTGAAATGTAGATCTCTTCAAAAATTTTAGCTGAACACGATATCAAATTGCTGGTGAAAATTGGAAGAAATGAGAGCTTGTCATGAAGTCTAAAAAAAGAAAAGCATGTTGCATACATATGGTGTTTTATGTCAAAGGTCAGTGTGTTATTTTGACTTTCTAAACTCCAATTTGCTTTTTCCACATTTTGTTACTAGGTAGCAGCATGTTCTATATTGCACAGGCTTCCTTAATAACAAAGCTTCTCTTCAGATATTATGCAAATACTATAATATTTAAATTTATGGTTATGGATTGTTAGTAACTTTAAGAGTCAAATACAACTTCCTTTGTAAATAAAAATAATCAAACTTGAGAGGATTTAATAAACCTTGAAATGATGCTTTGAGGAAAATATTTTAGGGCAAACTAATTGTAAAATATCGTGTGTGGTTTTCTAAACTGATTCCTACCTATTGCACTGGTACTCATCTTCCTTTTTTTTAAGAAAGTCATCTTTGTATTTCCCTTTAATCTGAAACTCAAGGACCTACTGAATCTAAAGCATCTTCAGAAATCTGCTTTCAATATAGTTTAAAGTTCTTCCAGCTTTGTTTCTGAAATAAACTTTTTTTTTTTTTTTGAGACAAAGTCTCACTCTTGCCATCCTTGGTAGAGTACAGTGGCACTATAGCTCACAGCAACCTCAAACTCCTGGGCTCAAGCGATCCTCTTGTCTAAGCCTCCCCAGTAGCTGGGACTACAGGCACCTGCCACAATACCGGGATATGTTTTCTTTTTTTAGAGACTGGGTCTGGCTCTTGCTTGTCTGAATTTCTGAGCTGAAGCAATCCACCTGCCTTGGCCTCCCAGGGTGCTAGGATTATAGGTGTGAGCCATGGCGCCAGGCCCTTGAAGTATTTTCTTTCTGCTTCATTCCCTTTCACTCAGTTGGCAGAATAAATAAGCTACCAAGCAACAAAGAGAAGAGGAAGGAAGGAAGGAAGGGAGGAAGGAATGGAGAGAGGGAGGGAAGAAAGGAAAAAAAGAAAGACATAAAGAAAAAGAAAGGTAGTTGACATCTTTATACCTTCAGATTCTGATACTATCCCCAAATGAAGGGAAAGCATGAAAAGTTCCTTCTTAGAAAACAAATTATGACATGGTGCTCTTCAATCGGAGGAAACACTAGAACATATTTCTGCCTTTCTTATGTAATTCCTTTAGTAATAGCAAATTAAAGATGTAGCTTTATCTATATTTAGAAAATATAATAATTTCAATAAAGTTATTTATATCCAATAAGCTTCAAATATGTACGGACAGGGTTACTTACATTTGTTTTTAACTTCTACAATATAGAACATTGAAAAAAAATAATGCTATACAGATGCTCCTCAACTTAAGATGGAGTCACATCACAATCAATCTATGGTAAGATAAAAACATCTTATCAAAAATGAAATCAATGCACATCACTCTACCAGATATCACATTAGTGAATTGGGCTAGCCTACTCTAAATGTGCTCAGGACAACTACATTAGCCAAAATCAACATGAAGCCTGTGTTATAATAAAGTATTGAATACCTCAGGCATATTAGTGAGTAGTGAAGTATGATTTCTGCTGAATGCATATTACTCTTGTGCCCTTGCAAAGGAAAACCATTGGAAGTTAAACCATGTTAAGTGGGAAAGTATCTGCATAATTGAATTCCCTCTTTCCCCTTTTGCGCCATTATTGTTACCTATTTCACATCTCCATGTTGGAGACACAATACATTGCTACAATTAGTACCCTGTATACTTCTGTGTCTTTTAAAGCAGCGGAGAGAAGAAAGGAGAGCAGGGACAGACAGACCTTGTTTTATTGTGCTTTGAGCAAGTCTATCGGTGCCATCTTTCCAACAGCACGTGTTCATTTATGTATGTCTGTGTCACCCTTGGGTAATTTCTAAATATTTCAAATGCTTCACTGTGATATATTTTATGGTGATCTGTGATAAGTAATTGTTTTCAAGCTCCACAAGGTGTGCCCTTATAAGACAGCACACGCCATCTATAAATATTTGTATTTTGACTGCTCCACTGACAAGCTGTTCCCCCCGTCTCTTCCGCTTCTAATTCTCCCTACTCCCTGAAACACAACAACATTAAAATTAAGCCAATTAATAACCCCTACAATGGCCTCTAAGTGTTCAAATGAAAGGAGCAGTCCCACTTCTCTCACTTGAAATCAAAAGCTAGAATTAATTAAGCCTAGTAAAGAAGGCATGTCAAGAGCTGACATAGGCCAAAAGCTAGGCCTCTTGTGCCAAAGAGTTAGCCAAGTGTGAACACAAAGGAAAAGTACTTGAAGGAAATTAAAAGTGCTACTCCAGTGAACGCACAAACCAAACGGTAAGAAAATAATACCAGACACAGCATTCCCTTAACAAACCTAATCCAGAGTATGGCCCTAACTTTCGCTCATTTTGAAAGCTGAAAAAAGTGAGGGTGCCCAAAAGTGGGAGCCTCGCAGGGGCTAACTCCTGAGAAAAGAAACCTTTCTATAACATAGATGTACATGGTGAAGCCACAGGTGCTTGTGTAGAAGCTGTAGCACGTTTTCTAGAAGATCTAGCTGAGATTATTGATATAGATGGCCACCCTAAGCAACTGATTTTAAAAGGAGACAAATCAGCCTTGTATTGAAAGAAGATGCCATCTAGGACTTTCTTAGCTAGAGAAAAATCCAGGCGTGGCTCAGAACTTCCAAGTACAGGCCGATTCTCTTGTTAGAAGCTAATGCAGCTGGTGACTTTCAGTGGAAGCCAGTGCTTACTTAGCATTCCAAAACCCTAGGGCTCTTAAAAAATATGCTAAATCTATTCTACTTATGCTCTGTAAATTGAAAAATATAAAGCCTGGATGACAGCACATCTGTTTACAGCATGGTTTACTGAATATTATAAACCCACTGTTGAGACACACTACTCAGGAAAAAAAAATTCCTTCCAGAATATTCCTGCTCTGTTCATTATTCACTTCTGTTTCTCTCAGTTCTTTCAAGTGTATAATCTCTATTTCTCTGTCATCAAATTCACCTACTCCTTCTCCTGCTATTTTAAAGTGCTTCTGGTCCCACCTAGTAAATTCTTCATTTCAATGGGTATAATTTTCAACTCCATAATTTTTGTTTTTAAATGTTTCTCTCTTTATTGATATTCCCTTTGTGATAAGGCATTGCCATCATACATTCCTTTCCTTTTAAAAACAAAACACTTGCCTTTAGTTCTTTAAATATTGGCTGCCTTCAGTTTTTTTGTCTGCTAAGTCCAACATCTGGGCCTTTTCGCGTTCGGTTTTGGTTCGGTTTTTATAGCCTCCCTTTCTCTTCCTGCTTATAATTGCACTGCCCTGTTTCTTTGCAAGTCATTTGGTTTCTTATTAACAAAACTGGACATTTTAGATAATACATTGTAGCAACTCTGGATACAAGTCCCACTGTTTGTTCTTGCTGTTTGATTGGTTTATGTTCAGTGTCTTGGCTGTACCAGCTTAGTGCTATTTATCCCTCCTGCAAAGGGAAGCCTCTGATGTCACTCTTCAAAGGGCATAGCCTCAGTCAGATCCACAGTCAACCCGGGATGACAGAGGTTTTGCCACAGCCCTCAGTCTGTTTTAAGCTGCCTGCCCCTGCTGGTACCACTACCAGCTGTTGGTCTCCCTATTTTTCACATGATTGTTCTATTGTTTTTAACGATGCCCTGGGCATAAAATACTCCACAGTCAGATACAATTAAATTTGTGACTTTTTTCAGGAATAACTTTTGAGGCCAGTCTTTGAGGTTTATTCTGCCCCTCGGAGGAATACTTATAGCTGTCTTTTTCCCATTCTTTCTAGTAAACTAGCTGGTCTGTGGTTTTGTTGTGGCTCTCCTGGAGTTACCAGTCCCCTCTAAATTGTTTACCACCAAAATGTTTATTGTTTTTGAAAGAACCCTTAGACATCCTGCACTCTGTTTTACATAATGACATTTTCTTTAGAAGGGCTGCTTAGAGCTTTCTGTTCTTATGATTGATTGGTCAAAATCGCTGAACCACTGCTCCAGAACAGGGACGAGGACAGTGGTCCATTTCTCTTACAGTGATATTTCTGTTTTGCAAGTGCAGCCCTAGGAAAGGGCTATGTAGCCTCTGGTCTCTCTGGTGTACTTATCCCGTCCTAAAACCTCCACCTTAGAAACAATCTTGTGCAAGGGCTATTGAGATTCCGGTATTCTTCACCTGCTGCTGTGCCTAGACTAAAATCTCTGCCCTATGAATGGGGACTGAGAGGAGGACGGGAGCCCAGGAAAAATTTCTAGTGTGCTTTCACCTGTAACTAGTCTCTGCAACACAGAGCTGAATGAGATGAGAAAAAAATGGTAGCCTGCCCCTGGGGAGACAACTGTGGCTCTGTTCAGGGAGCTGGGCAAAGAGGGAGAAAAAACTTTCTGGCCAAACCTTGCCAAGAGCAGAACTTACAGTGCCTTACTGGAAGTGGGTAGCTTGTGGCTTAAATACCCCAGACCTTCACTGTTCTTACTGAGATTTAGGAGATTTTTTTGACTAAATATTTCTCCTGGGCCCTTATTCGTTCTCTGCCCTTGAAACAAATTCTAGAGACTTTAAATCTTTTTAAATTTTTTTTTTAACAATTTTCACCAGTTGTGCTTTCTCCATAATTGTTCTGTTTCACTGGAGAGAGTGTCTGCAAAACTTATGCTACAACTCCTGGAGTTTGTGCATCATCTTTCTCTAATTGTACCTTTAAATTTCATTTCCATCATGAGTAATGATATTGTCCCTCTTTTCGTGTTTAATCCGGGGATATTAATTTATCACCTAATCAATTAGTAATTATAGTCATTTGTGTTATCCAATTACTGATAACTTTATTGAAAGTAAAAGCGACATGTAACGAACTGCATAAAGTACACACATTGGTAAGTTTTAATGTTTCTACACTCCAGTGAAACCATCACTACAGTTAAAATAATGAACATCTACATACCCCCCCTCAAGTTTTCACTTGTCTTTCTATGATTCTCTACTCACTTCTTGTTATATAAGAACAAGAAGCATTCTTCTGCCTCTCTCTACTCACTCCTGTTATATAAACATTGATTTACCTTCCATCAACATAGATTACTTTGACTTTCTATAGTTTAATATTAATAGTACATATATAATATTTTGATCTAGCTCCTTCCATCATGTAATCATTCTGGCTTCATGCGTTTTATATCATGTATCAATAGTTCTTTACCATTTGTCACTGAATTCTATGACATTGTGCCTATTCCTCAGTTGATGGACTCTTAATTGTTTCCAGTTTTAGGTTATTAACAATATAATCATGCTCACGACAAGGATTATATCCAGTATATAAGAAAGTCTTACAATACAACAATAAAAGACAAATAACCACTTTCAAAGATGAGCAAAGGATATGAATAAACACTTCTTCAGAGAAAATACACAAATGTCCAGTAAATAGGCGAAATGTGCTCAGCATCCTTAGTCATTAAGGAAACACGAATGAAAACCACCGTGACGCGTGAGTAGGATAGCTAGAATCAAAATCTCAGATAGTAGTAAGTGTTGATGAGGATATGAAGCAGTTAGAACGATTATCCACTTTTGGTAGGAAGGCAAAATGAAGAAGTCACTTTAAAAAGTTTAATGTTAAATCTTGTGCTTCAATGTGATCCAGTGATTCCGTTCCTAGATACATATCCAAGAGAAATGAAACCATGTGTCCTCCGTAAACCCTTTCATAAACATTCACTGCAACGTTACTCACAATAGCCAAAATGCATTAATAATCCAAATGTCCATCAACTAATGAATAGACTAATAGTCATTAGTCTCTAGTTCATATTAGTCTGCCATGCTATTTATTGCCTAATAATGTTCTATCGTATGAATACATTACATTTTATTTACCTGTTCAATATGAATGAAACTTGAGAATATTTTATTTACCTGTTCAATATAAATGAAACTTCAGAGTATGAAGTTTTATTCAATGTGAATAAAACTTGAGAATATTTTTCTACATTAAAGTGAGTCACAAAGAACCACATGTTATCTGACTCCACATGTAGGAGATGCCCCGACAGTCAAATCTCCAGAGACAAGATGCATATTAGTGGCTTCCTAGAAATAGGGGCAGTGGGAATAGAGAGTGATAACTAATGGGCAAAGAATTTCTTTCTGTGGTGATGAAAATACTCTTAACATTCATCTTAGTGGAAGTTGTACAACTCTGTGAACACACTAAAAAGTCTTTGAATTGTACACTTTCATAGTACTAAAAATATCTCAGTGAAGCTATGAAAATCTGCTGGGGTTTTGATATACCAAGGAGAAATACCTGAACAATATTGAGTCTTCTGATCAATAAAGACTGTACATAAATATACATGTATCAGTGATCTTTAGTTCAGAAATATGTTACGGCTTCAATATAGTTTTGTAAGATTTATCCCTAACTCTTTCATAGTTTTGAATCTTTTATGAATGGTTTTTCTTATTTCAACTTCTCATTACTAGGGTATAGAAATAAAATTGATAGTTCCATATTCACCTTGCTAAAATACGACCTTTTTGAAGTCAACTGATGGTATCTATTTATCAATAAATTATCTAGGATTTTATACACAGGTGAACCTGTCCTGTGCAAAGACTGTTTACTCCTTCTTTTCAATATGAATACCAGGCATTTCTTCTTTTGAACGAATCCTTTCTAAGTAGAACCCCTATTAAAATGTTGACTAGAAAAGAGCAGCGCATTCACTTTGCCTACCTTAAAAGAAAAATATATAGTCTGTCACACTAAGTATATAACCTCTATGATTTTGTAAGCTCTCTTTGTCAGCGGGGGTGATAAAATTCCCTTTCATGTCCAGTGTTATCAGAGATTTCATTATATTATAATTGCATGTTTATTTTTCCCTTTTTATTTATATTGTTTGAGATAATCATATTTACATTTTTAATACGATACATTATGCTGATTGATTTTCAAATGCTGACTTAACTTTGCATTCCTTTCATAATTTCCATTTGCTCATAATGTATTATCTATTTTTTATATTGTGCATTTCTTTTTTGCTAAAATCTTAAGAATGTCTGTGTTTATATACATGAGAAAAATTGTTTTGTAGGTTTGTTTACCTCTAATATCTTTGACTTGTTTTAAAATCAGGGTAATGCTGGCCTCGCAGAATAAGTGAGCTGTTTTTTCTCTTCTGGAAGAATATGTTCAGAATTGGTTTTGCTTCTTTCCTAAATGTTCAGTATAATTTACCAATGCAGCTATGTGGGCTGAAGTTTCCATTCTGGATTATTTTCAATTATAAATTAAATGTCTTTAATAAAAATAGGAGCATTCCGGTTTCCTTTTCACTATTTTGTGACCCTTGTTACTTCATGTGTTATAACAATTTTGACTACTTCATCTAAATTGTTGAATTTATTGGCATAAAACTTATTGTTTATAAATTATGCTTCATAATTATCATTTTAATATCTAAAAGGGCTAAAAGACTGTAACCTCTCTCATTCTTTTTATTGGAATACCTCTTCTCTGTGTATTTTCTGGTCAGGCTTATTAAATTATTTTTCTGCTTCGATTTACTGAACTTCTCAAAGAACAAACTTTTGGTTTCATTGATTTTAATTTATTATCTTTTGGATTGGTTATACTTTAATTAAGTCATGATCCTTGTTATTTAGTCTTCTGCTTATTTTGGACTCTGTTTACCCTCATATTCTAGATGGCAATTGCTATGAGACATTTCTATTTTTCTAATACTATGTAATTATTTGCATTAGGTGTCTAATGCTATATAAGAAATAACCAGAAAACAAAGCAAGTTGAAAACAATAAACATTTCTCCTCTCACGATGTCTATCAGTCAGGAATGCGTGAGTGGCTTGGTTAAATAATTCTGCATCAAGTCTTCTACAAAACTGGGGGCCTGTACCTCAGCCTTACCTAATGCATATACTCTAACTTACATAACATGGTTGTTGGGGGGCTTTAACTCTTTCGGGCTATTGGCCCAGAGACTCCAGAAAGATGCTGAAAGGTGATTTGAAAATGAGAAAGTTCATGCCAGATGGATGCTGCAATCTTCCTTCAATATAATCTCAGACATAACATATTATAATTTCTGCCATACTCAATTTGCTAAGTTCATCCCACAAACAACAGTAGGGGAATTAAGCTCTTTCTCTTAAAGAAAAGAAAAAGTGTGATGCAAATTTTTGGATATACCACAGTCTATCCTCTAGCCAAAAAATCCTTACTTTCCTCCCATGTGCAAAATACATTCTTCACCTCCTCAAACCTGTAGATGCTTCCTTCCACTGTAGAATGAACTCTAACTCCAGAATCTTCTCTCTTTAATCAGGACTAGGTATGGATATTCCTACTTTGATGTACTTCCATAAGTTTACCTTGTAAAGTATAGATGCTCTTAGTCTGTAGTCCCGTAAAACAAAATAAAGCTTCTCTGTTTTATAAAACCCATAAACAGTGATGGGACAGGCATAGGCAGGTGTTCAAAAAGAGTAAATATAGGAAGGGAAAAGTATTCACCAACACAAAGAAGCCCATAGCAATTCTGAAATCGAGCCTGGCAAAAGTTGAAAATTCCTTGGTCAGGTGTCAAAGCCCAGATCTGTGATGACTCCCAGATCTATCCTTTGAGCCACTGATTCTACCTTCTGAGTCACCTTGCTTTCATTGTGAAGCATAGATGTGTTTGTAGTGGAGCCTCTCACATGCCAGTAGAATTGAGGAAGGGTCTTCTTTTCATTCAATTCATTTTTGATGTCTGTAGGTCTTTCAGTCCAAATGGTGATATTTCTGCATACATAATGCTTTAAAACCTTTCTGTATTATCTTTGCCTTTTACCGAAGCCCACTCCTTAGACAAAAGCCATTGACATAGATTTCTTTGAAGTATGCACTTTTCTATCACTCTATTTTGAGTTTCTGATGAAAAAGCTGAGGGAAAACACCTTTTAGCTTCCTAAAACTCCTACTGAGAAGATGTGTGAGGCACACCTTTATTCTCACTAGACTTTATTCTCATTGGACTTGACGGAATAGCACTTCCGTACCTTCCTTTGATCTTCCTGATATATTACGAAAGATTTTACAGTCACAGCCTTGGCTTACACATTGCTACTTTGAGTTTTAAGCCATTGCTTAATTTTTGCTAAAGACAATTTTTTCAAAACCATCAAGTTCATTTCCTTTTCTTAAAGTACTTCATGAATTTCTCTCTCTTCCGTTGAATTTTATGTTAAGCAGAAAGAAGAAACCAGACAGCACGTTAAATAAATCATGTACCTCGTGGTACACCTTAATCCTGTTGGAGGATGGTTCAGCCACCGTGGATGAAACAGTGTGCTGGTTCCTCAAAAATTTAAACAGAATTGTCATATGATTCAAATATTTATTTCTGGATTTATAACCCCCAGAATTGAAATTTATAGACCCATGTTCATAGCAAAATTACTCACAATATCCAAAAGGTGAAAGCAACCCAAATATCCACTGTCAGAGAAATGTATTTGAAAACTGTAGTACATACACACAATGGAACATTGTCTAGCCTTAAAAACAAAGGACATTCTGGCGTATGGTGCGATATGAATGAATGTTGAAGACACACAGAGTTAAACACCAAAGAAAGAGAAATACTGTGTGATTCCAGTTACAAGAGAGAATCTGAGTAGTCAAAATCACAGAGAGAAAGTAGAATGCTGATTGCTGATTAAGGTAATTCTTAAGTTTCTTATACTTTTGATACTATTGTAAATAAATTATTTATTTAAGTTTATTTTCAGATCATTCATTATTACTATAAGAAATATAATTGATTTTGGGTGGCACCTGTGGCTCAAGGAGCAGTGCGCTGGACCCATATACCAGGGGTGGCAGGTTCAAGCCCAGCCCTGGCCAAAACTGCAAATATATATAGATATAGATATAGATATAGATATTTAAAACTGATATTTTTTTGGTTGACTCTGTACCCTGCTACTTTGCTGAATTCATTTTATTAGTTCTAAGTGGTTTTTTAATGTAATCTTTCAGGTTTTCCACATATTAAAAAATTATGACATCTGTAAACAGATAATTTTACATCTTCCTTTCCAGTTTAGATGATTGTTTTATTTTGTATTTCTTGCTTTGATTAACTGCTATGGCTACAACTTTCAGTATAATATTGAATAGAAGCACTGAGAGGGGGCATCTTTGCCTTATTCCTAATCTTAGAGAAAAAGCTTTCAGTTCTTCACCACTGAATATCATGTTTGGTATAAGCTATAAAATATAGTTTTTATTTTGTTGAGGTAGTTTTATTTTATTTCTACCTTGTTGGTGCTTTTATCATGAAAGGGTATTAAATTTTTCAAATGCTTTTTTGCATCAATTGACATGATCATATTTTTCTTTATTCTTTTAAAGTGATTTGTTATACTGGGTTTTTAAAATATGCTTAGCACTCTTTGCATTATAGGAATGAATCCTTCTAGTGCCACTTGATCATGGTACATAATCTTTTTAATATGCTGCTGAATTTTGTTTGCTTGCATTTTGTTGAGGATTTTTGCATCAGTGATCATCAGGCATCTTGGCCTATAGTTTTTCATGTTATATTTTATTTTATTTCTTTGGTTTTGGGGTTTTTCTTGGGCAGGTAGTGATTTGTCTGGCTTTTATAACAGGATAATGCTGGCTTCATAGGGTGAGTAGGAATTGTTCTCTCTTCCAATTTCTCAAAAAGGTATGAGAAGCACTGCTGTTAGTTCTCTTTAAATATTTGGTATAATTTGCCAGTGAAGCCTTCGGGTACAGGACTTGGCTGTCAGGAGATTTTTGATTACTTATTCAATCTCCTTATTAGTTATTTTAGTTTTAAAAATTTTAAATTGACAGATAAAATAATACATTGTGCCACATGGTGACTATACTTACTAGTAAGTTTATTCAGATTTTCTATTGCTTTGTGAGTTAGTCTTTTTTCATGGTTACTCAGAGACAAAGTCCTGCTCTGTAAGAGTGCAGGTGACCAGTCAGATCTCAGTGCAGCCTTGAATTCCTGGGCTCAAGTGATCCTCCTTTCTCAGTCTCCCAAGTAGCTAGGTCCTACTACAGGTACCACCACAACTGGCTCATGACTTAGTCCTGAAAAATTTGTATTTTTAGGAATTTTTCCATTTCATCGAGGATACCCAATTTGTTGGCACACAGTTGTTCACAGTATTGTCTTATGATCCTTTTCTTTTCATCTTTGTAGAGTCTGTAGTAACGTCATCAGCTTGATTTCTGATTTTAATAATTTGAGTCTTAGTTTTGTTTGTAGTCTTCCACCTAAAGTTTTATAAATTTTGCTTATATTTTTAAAGACAAATATGATTTTCTTAATTTTCTTTATTCTGTTCTCTATTTATTTATATTTAATATTTATTTTTTTCATTCTGATACACTGTGTTTCTTTTCTTCTTTTTCTAGTCCCTTAAGTTATAAAGTCAGTCTGTTGACTTGAAATATTTCCAGTTTTTAATGCCAATGTTTGTAGCTATAATTTTTTTCCCTTAGGAAAGCTTTTACAGTATCCCAAAGTTTATTACATTGTTATTTTGTTTTCATTCATCTCTAATTACTTCCCAACTTCCTATGTGACATCTTCCTTAATCCACTGATAGTTTAAGAGTATGATGTTTAATTTCCGCAATTTTGTAAATCACTAGTGTTGTTGGTGTCTAACTTAGTATGATATGTTTGGAGAAAATATTTTTTATGATATTTACGTCTTTATATATCTTGAGACTTCATTTTTGCCATAACTTGTGGTCTATCCTGAAAAATTTCTCATGAGCATTTGAGAAGAATGAAGATGCCTTTGTTCATGGGTGGAACGCTCTCTCTGTTAAGTCTTACTGTGTTATTACTATATTTTCTTTCTTCTCTTGTGTCTGATTTTCCTGTTATTCTTGGAAGTGGGATATTGAAATCTGCAGTTATTATTATGGAACTGCCTGTTTCTTCCTTGTATTCTGTCAGGTTTTGCTCACTATATTTTGATGATATAATTGTTGTACTTTGCTGTATGGAACTTTTTGTTGCCATGTAATGTACTTTTTTCTCTCTTGGAAACATTTAAACGTAAAGTCTATTTCATCTGATAGTAGGACAACTACCTCTGCTCTCATGTGGTTACTATTTGCATCAAATACATTTTTCTATCCTTTCAATCTAGTTGTAGTTTTTATAACTGAGTCTCATGTAGACAGCACATAGATAGATCATGGGTTTTTTTGTTTTTATTTTTGCTTTGTTTTTTAAAAATATTCATTATGTCAATCTCAATCATTTGATTAGAGTGCTTATGCTATGTACATTTAAAGTACTTATAAGGAGAACTTACTTTTATCATGCTGTTATTTGTTTTCTTTTTCTATATAACTTCATGCTTTTTTTGACCCTCTTTCTTGCATTGCTGTTTTATTTTATATTTGTTTTTTATCTTTTTTGTAGTAAAATGTTTAAATATCTTTCTCAATTCCTTTCTTACATATTCTATAGTTATTTTCTTTGTGGTTAACCTAGGGATTACATTTAACACACCAAAGTTATAGAATATATAGGGCATTACAATTTTTTTTAGATACACAAAAATCAGGAAACATGAAGTCCACACAGATGGAAACAAACGAAGCCGTCCCAGCAGCACCTGTAAGTGGAGTGAGTTGAAACTTGCAGGGACGAATCAGAACGGATGCTGTTGACCGTGTTTCTTGCAGTCGATCTTAAAACTTTTGTAATCACCTACACATTCTGTTTGAACTTTAGAATCGTAACTGTAATAACATGTAAACACTTTGCCTTTCTACAATTCTGTCTCTGCCCCTTTAAGGTATAGATGTACAAAAATTACATCTCTATATATCGTGGGCTCCCTCTGACCAGGCTGGTCAAAATGCTCCTTCCATGGCCCACCAGAAGATTTGTACCCTGAACTGTGTTTCCCCGTGCCAGGTGGCCCTAAGTTTCACTGTAAAGTTACCCAATCTCTTTATTCTCCTTCTCCCGGGCACACACATTCTCTTTCCCCTGTGCATACTGGCACAGCATTGGGAGGCATAGTATAGGCAATGCAAGACTATCTTTTCTACCCACTTCAGTGCCTCTTTCCTTGATACAATGTTAAGACCAGGTAGTGTGATCACGGCCCTTTTGTTTCTTCTGAAGGTGCTTAATTGCATGGAAACTTGTTGAATTAGAAGTTCCTGTAGAAGGATGATCACTTGAGATTTCACTTAGCCATCTTTCTCTGTCCCTTTTCACTTAATCTATTTTTAAAGTCATATTTTAGATACACAATTATTTAGGATCATAGTTTCAATGTGGCAATTTACCCTTTGAATTATCCCGAAATAATTCTATTTATTTATTTACTTTAAAAGAAAGGGTTTTACCATGTTGCCCAGGCTGGACTCAAACTCTACAGCTCAAACAATCCTCCTGACTCAGCCTCCCAAGTAGCCGGGACTACAGGCATGTACTACTCCACTCAGCTATAAGTCTCTTTTATTTCTAACAATATTTCCTACCCTGAAAAATATTTTTTATATTATTAATATGGTTATTTCAGCTTTCTTTCATTTGCTTTAGCATGGACTATCTTTCTTCTTTTTACTTTCTATGGATCTATATATTGGGTATATTCTTTTATATAATTTATAAGTAGTTCTTGCTTTTTATACACTCTTAAAATCTCTTTTAAAAATTAGAATATTAAGACTATATTTAATTATTGTCTGTGCTTAAATCTACCAAGTTGTTTACATGTCTCATCTGATTTTTGTTTCCTTTTTTATTACCTTTTCTTGAATTAATTGAATATTTTTATGATTGCATTTTACTTCCTTTGTTGTGATGTTATATATATTGCTCTGTGTGTGTGTTTTAATGGTTGTCTTAGGACTAATTTTATTACAGCCTAACTTCAAATAATAGTATTCCTCTTCACACATAATATAAGCACTGCATTAACCAGATATTGTCATTGCACATCTCTGGGCTTTTGTATTTATTATTTTATAATTTTACATTTGCTATAAATATCATCATGAATTGTTATTTAGTTGGTTGGGATATGCAATTATATTTAATACAGAATTTTTAAAAATAATAAAATAAGTCTTTTCTATTTATTTGTATGTTTCTATAGTGAAACATCACTATAATTTGAACAGAGAAAAATTTAATTTAAACAGATGTTCTTAAGTTTTTTGTGTAGGTCCAAATTTTGACCTCAGTATTTCTACCCCAGAGATATCCTATATATTTCCACTTAATTTCTGTGGGAAGTTTTTATTTATATGCAGATAACATATATTAATATATAATAATTTCTGTGCTTTTATTCCAGATTATGGTATAATATAAAAATATATTTGATCTTCATCTCCAGTTCCTGGCATAGATCTCCTAAAACATTTATAATTTTCTGAGTAATAAAAGTGTCTTTTCTTTTTCTCATAGAAAGAAAACCTCAGGCTTCTAGATAACCTCAGAATGAATCACCAGAAAGGCCAAATGATTAGAAGGCTGGAATTTTCAGTTCCATTCAATGACCTCTGGAGATGGGAGTTGGAGTTGGATATTGAGTTCTATAAAAACTCTTGAACAAGGAACTTTGGAGAGATTCTGAATTGGTGGACACACCCACACACCAACTCATCAGGGACCCTTCTTGACTTTGCCCTGTGTACCTTGACATCCAGCTGTTCATTTGTGTCCTTTGCAGTGAACTAGTCAATGAAAGCATCTTCCTGAATTCTGGCACCTATTTTAGCAAATTATTGAACATGAGGAAGGAGTTATAGAAATGCCTGATTTGTATCTGGCTAGTCAGAAGCATATTTGACCTGATATCTGTGACTGACATCTGGCATGAGGGCATTTTTGGGAGGCTAAACCCTTAAATCTGTGTGTTGTGACACTAATTCTGGCTGGTTAGTATCAGAATTGAATTGAATTGTTGGACACCCAGGTGGTACCCACAGAGAATCCTAGAATTATTTGGTGTCAGAAAACACTGTAAAAGATATAGGTAATTATAAATAAGTTGTGTTATGTCTGGTCAGTCCTGGCTGGATAGAATTAATTTTATTATCTTCAACTATTGCCTTTTTAAGGCATTTTATTGTTTGCTTATTTTTAATTTGATCTATTTCCTTGTATTTCATGTATTAGTATCATTCCCTTTCCTACTGGCTCAGCACTGCTCAAGCCCCAGAACACAATCAAAACCCAGTCTCATCTCTGCAGGTCTATCTCCTAGGATTACTTATAATGAATATTCTATATCATTCAGAGTCTGAGCCAATGATAGAAACATCACTATAATTTGAATAGAGAAAAAATTAATTTAAAGAATTATTAACCATATCAGAGATCAACTGTAAGGGTATAATTATATAAAATAGTGTATGGTTGAGGGAACAGTATTGAAAAGAAGAACGAACTTGGAAATCAGACCTCCTCTCCAACACTGGCATTTTTATCTTGTCGCAGAAGGTAAGATGGCATTTTCCTGTACTTTGAAGATGCTTATGGGGTTGCCTGGACCAGAACTACTTCACTCTCACCAGGCAAGTAGGAAGCACTTCTCTGACTTGCAGATATACCAAGTTTGATTAGTAGAATGTGCTGAAAATGTGAGCACATGCTGTCAGAAGAATGGTGCAAATGGACTTGCTCAATCCAAGGGTGCCACAAATCTTCAATTTGTAGAAAAATGTAACATCTCTGAAGCACAATAAGGTGAAGTGTGGCCAAATAAGATATGCCAGTATAATGACAGAAGAGTTATTTCATGTGTGCCTAATAGCCACAAATTAAGAGATTCAAAAATTGACAAAACAAAAAGAAGAAGAGATGATTCTACAACTATAGACATTTTAACACCCTTCCCTCATCAATTGATAGAATATAGACAAAAATCAGCGAAGACATAGAAGATCTGAGCAGCACTGCCACCATTTTGCCTAAATTGACACTTATAAAACAGTACGTATAATTAATGACTTCAGAATATACATTCTTTTCACATGGACATAGTACATTTAGCAGGATCAATCATATACTGGGTCATGTCACAGGTATCTATACATTTAAATGAAACAATATCATACAGACTACATTCTACTAAGAGGAAGGAACTAAATTATAGATCAATAACTGTAAGATATTGTCCAAAAACATCCCTATCAGAAATGTATTGGCATGTGTGTAAATAATCTATGGGGAAAATAATAAATTATAAAGCAAATTGAAAAATATTTCAAGCTGCATGAGAGTTAAATTAAAACATATTGAAATTAGAGGGACACTAAAAGATTCTTAGAGGGACATTTGTTAATGTTTCATGATCATACCTTGATTCTATGATTAGAAGGTAAGAGAAGTAGAAAACCAATGACTTGACTTTGACTTAAGAAGCTACAAAAGTAATAGAAAGGCAGGTAAGGATAAAGATAAGATCAAAAAGTTACACAATTTTAAAAAGTGTAAAATACTATTATCATAAATTCTGTCTCCCTTTTTGTGCCTAAAGCTTAACCTTTTAGTAAGTTCCTCCCGCCTTTCACTTGTTTTCCTTTGGCTTCTTGGAACTTCTACCTTTATGGATATATTTCAGAAATCAGCCAAGGATTTCAAGATGGTTTATATAAAAATTTGAGACTTTCCTTCTGTGACTCCTTACTTTGTGATTTACTCCATTTCTAGCCATGGTATCACCCCTACCCTTCAGGCTGTGACTCCTTAGGTCAGTGGGGTGTAAGGCTTTCTGTCTGAGCTGTACTTGACAGCTCATTTTCTTGCCTAGCCAGTACCCTCAGAGCAAGGCTGTATAAATGGAGAGCTTGCTCCGTGCAGTTCACTTTAGTCAGCGTCTAATTGCTACAGCATCTTCCTGTTTGCAATTGCTCTCAAATGACTTCAAACAGTTTCCAAAATTTGTCAGTGTTTTCAGCAGGAGTATATTCTGATTCAGAGTCTCCGCCATTACCACTAGCTGAAAGTCCCCTACAATTCTGTTGTTGAGCAAAGCGAACATCCCAGATAAGTGGTTCTCAAATTTTAAGACCCAGATGAATCATCAGGAATTATGTAAAAGTACAGTTTCTGATTCAGTCGGTCTGAAGTGAGGCCTGAGATTCTGTACTTTTAATAATCTCTTAGGTGATACGACTGCTCTTTCCACATCCCACACTTTGAGTATTGAGGCCCTGAGGTCCTAACAGAGCAAGGTAGTGGCAGTAAATTTCGAGTGATAAAACAGAATTTTAGAGTTTGAAACAATTAAGGCTAGCACATTGCTGTTAATGAAGAAGCCTTGGACGTGATTGTAAATTTTTATTTTCCAGGGGCTGAACAAGTGTCAGTATTGATAAAACCTACCTCTACCTTGTTAATGCTAATGGATTAAACAGCACCGTGAGTGTGATTATCTGTTAGCCAATTAAGATAAGCATTGAACTTGTCTTTATAGCATATTTATTGTGATTGGAAATATTGATGTATTCTATGTTTAATACTGGCCATATATCAAGCACACAACTTTTCCCTGGGAAGATTCCAAAAACAACCACTAAAAACATATTTTTAAATGGACAGTTGCAAACTTTTCACTATCTAAAAGGACCTGCATCTTAATGGGTTGTAGTAATGCGATTTCTGACAAGGATCTGAAAAGCAGTTATCTGCTCCACCCTTCTAATACCATTGTCAGCCACTGCCACAGCAATCTTCTTTAGACGACTCCTCCCGGGGCTCATGCAGCTGAGTCATTCAACTGAATGGATTTTATCTTCTAAATAATACCTGCCTTAGTATATTTTGTGTTGCTGTAACAGAATAGCTAAGACTGGGTAATTTATAAAAAAGAGAGAGAGATTTATTTCTCAAAGTTCAGGAGGCTGGGAAGTCTGAGGTCAGGGGGCTGCATCTGCCAAGGGCCTTCTTGTTGCATCATCTTACGGAGGAGGCAGAAGGGCAGGAGAGCACACCGTGCATCAGGGAGGGAGAGAGGATAAGAAAGAGAAAGATACCAAACCCACAGTCTCAAGCCCTTTTATAATCAGCATGAATCCATTCAGGAGGGTGAAATGCTCATGATATAAACACATCCCATTAGTCCTCATGTCTCAACACCGTTACAAAGGGGATCAATTTTCCAACACATCTTTTTGAGGGAAATATTCAAACTGTAGCGGTACCTTAATTCAACACCTACCCCTTCTCCCTTGCTATCATTGCCCTAACTTAAATACTGAAATCTCTCTCGACTGTTTGTTATTCTTCTTCCCCGTATCCCAAACACTGTTAGCCAACTAACCCAATCCTGAAACATCTATAGTACAAAGTTCAAGTTATTCATGGTGAAACGGAAGAAACTCCACAGCTGATTCCTGCCTATTACTATGGCTTCTTTTCCCACTAATCCTTTCCACCACATGTATTCCAGTGACCATAACTGGCTCTACTTACTTGTACCGGTCTTGCTACTTTTCCCCTTCATGTCCATGTATTGGCTCTACCTGGAATATCTTCTCCCTCTAGTTTCTCTAAGTCTTAATTCCCTTTTAGACTGAATTCAGTTGTCATCTCCAGGAAACCAGACATGATGCTGGCTGTTCCCAGTATATTCATAATGCCTGGTGAATATTTCCAACACCAGCAAATCATATGCCAATTGACTCTTTGATTTTGTTTATGTTACTTTTGTAGTGTCGGCTTTTATGTGAGTCCGAATGTCTTTTTCATTTTTATATGCTAAGTGTCTGGCACTAATGCCTGGCACCAGTTCAAGTTTGGTAATACCTGAGAAACATATCAATGAATAGTTTTTCCTTTAATTATTTGAACAACTGCTACCAGAGTTCCTCTGGTTATAATTAAAAAAATAAACTACCTTGCTCAATTATATTGGGTGAAAAAAAATAAAGTGTTCAGAACGTGATCTAGAAGGAAGGAAAGATGTAATGAAACCACTCTCAAAGGGAACTAATAAGAATTGGGGGCTAATTTAAGCAAGAAAAAGAAGAAATTTGGAGAGAAGCAAGAGAAGGCTGAGCAACAGGATGGCAGGTTGGAGTCTCTAGTTTGGGGAGATTGATCATCAGAGAGAAAGAAATCCCAATGGCTTGCAAGTAGATGCTTTCATAAGTAGACACGTCACATTGCCCGTTTTAATAAATTTTTAAGTATGATAATTTAAACTCACTATTCTAACTCTCTACTCCCAACTTCTGGGATCATGCCTATGGTTCATCCTGTAAGGGTACATGTGACTCTCTATAAATGTAGAATATAAATGGCTTAACACAATAACTAAGAAAAAGACATGAAGGCTATGTTAAGCAGTTGGATGAAAGTATTTCAGATTATATACAGAAACAGCACACCGT
>NW_003852484.1:7318402-7326840 GCF_000181295.1 Otolemur garnettii | reverse complement strand
AAAAAAAAAAAAGAAAATACTGACCTGATACAGACTTGGCAGGTGGTATGAGGAAACATTAAAAAGAAGCAGTAAGGAATGTACAGCAGAGGCTGGTATAGCAAAGGCTGGTATCAATGCAAAACCTTTGCATTAAGGAAAAGTATAACCAAAGACTATTAGGTGGTCATCAGCCCGATTAGTGTTAAGAAACTGAGCGTGACAAGAGGAGCACCTTCTCAGTGATGAGGCCACCACAGCTGGGACACAGACCCGCATAACCGAATCTCCTGGAAGGAGTTCTCCTTAAATGGTGGGCACGGGTATGTGGGTTCCACCTGTGTCCTCTGTGTGTGGCTGGTCTCCTGAAAACCAGAGGAATTTCTCTTCTTTTCTCACTGCCACTTGCGAATTGTCTTTTGTTTCCTGCTTTTCTCCCTCTACTCAGAACTTGTATGTCTCCTTGCACAAAGGCAAGTCCAACAGGATCTCGGGGATGGGATGGTGGGGTGGGAGTGAGCAGTAAAAAAAGTCTAACAATGTGGTCATTTCTTCATGTGACACCGCCCTGACCCGCATGCACACACGCATGAGCACAGACACACAAGTGCACACGCATGCACACACTGCTCCGTGAACTGAGAAATCGTATTCTATTGGCCCTAACCTCCCTTCTTATTAGCCTCAGAATCCTTACTGTATGTTCATGTTTAGGCCACCAGCTCTGGTTCGGTACATGTACCAAAGTACTCAGAAAGGCTTATCAAGAGCTTCCCATTTAAAGGCAATTGAATCTTCCGTTGGTCTTTTGTGTACAGAGAGAATCAGCCTGGATGTAAGAAATAGTTTTGCCCTTCATAATCTACTTATAAACTCCAAAAAGTAAACATGCATGAGGAAGCTCTAGTCTTCATAGATATTTCCTTGTTTTTACTATTAGCGTAATCACTTTTTAAAAATTCACAACATATCTGTTACAGCTCCAGGCACGGAAACTTGTATGGTAAAGGTGCTGCTCTGTTCTGCTGGGTAGGAAGCTTCTGTGTCGTACAGAGAAGCAGGGTGGTCAGAATGAGAAAAGGGGGCAAGTATACAGACACCTAAGGATAAAGTTTCCTAAAAGCCCCTACACTTTTGCAGTTCCTGAGCTTTAAAAGCCTCTATCGCTGAAATTCTCCATCTTTCATTCTTATTACCTTAGCTACATTCCTAGGCTTTCCAAGTTCATAGATTAACCAATAGTCATTTTGTACTTTTGTATACTAGGCACTGTTGTGGGAATTGTGGACAGAAACCATTGTGAATAGACTATTATCTAGAAGAGAGAGATAAGTAAACAAACAATTGAATATGATGTTACAAGCACCACCATTGGAGTAAGCATAAATTCCTTGCCCCTTCCTCTGACAGGCCAGGCATTTGTTATAAAAATGAGAGCCAGTCACAGGTGAACTTACACTGGGAATTATCTGACAAAGCTTCCCAGAGGAAATTGCTAATTTTCATTCTGTTTGTACATTTATTGGAGTCATAAACACAAGTGATGATTTCTTGGTGAGCTCCTCGGATCCTACGACCCACCAGATAGGTGTTTAGGGAAAGACAGGGAATCATTTTCTCTGCACTGTGGATGAGATGTAATCCTGCCAACTTAAAACAGAACTCAGGGAGATTTTTCCCAGAGAAACATTTTTACATTTACAGTTTAGTTCTATAGTTATAGTTCAGATATATAAATGATTGAAGATGTCAGAACATCACTGTGACATTAAGGAATGATATTCTAAGCTCCAAGCAAATATTTTTCAATGCACTTATTATACCAACTGCTTGTTCGTAAATCATAGACTCACGTATCTGAATTTTATAGACTGAGACAACTTAGGCTCAGCATTAGCAAAACCTTTAGACAATTAAAAAATTCTTATTTATTATTTAAATGGCTTAGGAAATGAAAATGATTTGGTTAAAATGGAATTTATGAAAAAATAAGAGTAAAAGAAAAACTAACTTTCAATAATGACAGAAAGCTGGCTAGAGGAAAGATGATTGCATAGTTCATGACTCTGCATATCCTCCTGGTGAATCTGGAGTCTCTGGAGTCCTAAGTCTCTGGAGCTGCTTCTCATGTTAAGGAGAAAGTTCAGCCCTTGGAATGTGAGTGCAAACTAAAGAGGCCGAAAAGAGCATGGCTTACCTTCAAACATAGATCAGAAAATATTAAAAGATATTATGGAATTGTGGATCCTTAGGAAAAATTGCTTATTACTTATAAGAAAAATTAACCAACTATTATCCCTAAACAACTTCTTTGCCAGGGTTGTAGGTGACAAAAGTTTTTTTTTTTCCTTTTTCTTTTCTCAAATCTGACATAGAAATAGAAATCTCTACCAGGTGACAGAAATAACTCAATCTGGCATCCTGAGATTCAAAGGAAAGGCGTATCTGCTAGGTTAAAACTCATGGACTCGCGTACAACTCCTCTTAGAAAGGAGGTCCTCTATCCAGCTGCGAAATTCAGAATTGCATTTACCAACCACTTCTGAGTGCTAAGTGTCTTGTCATCCTGATTTTTATTTGTTTATTTTCTCATTCTATTTTAATGGTTTCTCTGAGATAGAAGAGGATTTGTCTATAATGGGAAGGAAAGTTTGGGAGAGCAAAGCACTTCGAGGTACCCTGCTGTACCCACCGTTACTGTTATAAGCACAGGCTGAGCTTTCTGCCTGAGGAGAAAATAATAAAGTGAGAGGAACACCTCCCCAGATGCCAAGTTCTTTGAGAGAATGAAGCGTTCAGAAGTAGATTAGAAGAAATAATACATGAAGGAATGCATGCTGTAAATAATGCCGTTTTCCTGGTTTTATCTACTCAGAACACTAAAATCTCGTCTCTGAATGTCAAATGTGGTCCAGTTAGACATAGAACAATAAACTTTTTAAAAATAAAAACTTTAGGAAGGCAACAAGAAATTTTCTGAAAATGCCTGATTTTATAATTTGAAATGACAACTTTGTAATTCTCTGTACACACAAAGAATAATATTTTCTGATGGTTATTTTCATTTTCTGCCTTAAGAACCTGGGAAAGGCTCTTAAATGGTGTGGCTGATGGAAAAGTATGGCCCCCCTAGAATGCTTCCCTGTGGGGTCGACTGCAGAAGTCCATACTTTAATTCTGAATTCCAGTTATCCTTTGTTGATTCTTAAAGTATAGGCTTGAAAGGCTACATTTTCATTAAATTATTTTATTTCTTCTGCTCCAATATGCTCTGCAACAAACCAGAGGTGAGGGAATTGGGAAATTTTCCTATGTACTTTGAAAAAATTGTATCTGTGCTCTCTTTTGTCATAATCGTAATGTTTGTGATCTGTGGCAACAAGAGGGGTGCTTTATGTCCATTTGGAGCAAGAATCCTTTCTGCTTGGATTAAGGAGTTATACACAATTTCTTTATTGACCTCAAATTTAAGGCACAATACATAGCAAAATTCTTTGCCACTCCCTTAGCAGCAGTGTCTCAAAGAGGAGCCTGGAAACATTGTATCTACCAGTGGGAAGACCACAGAGACCATGTTCTAGAGAAAGTGAGGAAGTCAGCGGGTAGAGGAATTAAAGGTCTATCAAATGTTCAGAGACAGCTAGAATGTGATGCAGATGTTAATAAAGACAGACAAGAAATCTTGGGAGCATTTTGCTTTCTTCCCCAAAACTTAATTTTAATCCTGTGAAGAAGCTGCTTTATGCTACATCTTAGGGAACATGCGAGGGAGAAACACAAATATTATAATAAATCCTTACATAGATTCTAAGAATCAGGTGTGTATTTTGGTTGTGGATGGCGATATCCTACTTTGTGAGAACTAATTTATTTAGTCACGATAATGATATTTTTCTTGCTGTTTCTTTGTTTATTTGCTTTCTCAGAATCCCTTCTCCTTTCTTGGATAATAACTACTTCTTTTGATCAATCACCCCATCGTCTTCTCTTAAACCATGCACTGAAAAGTCAGACTAACTTTCTTCCCTGGCTCCCAAGGATGCTAAAATAACCTAGACATGAACAATCAGAGCATGACGTCTCCTGGCAACAGGCAAGTTCCTGGAAATTTTATTAGAATTATCAGGAAAGGGGCATTCTTCCTTTAAGTTACCATGTTCGCCTGGAGCCTCTGGCTACCATGTTGGATACCATATGGAGAGAGCCTGCTGAGCAATTGGGAAGTGAGGAGAGAGTGAGGTCTGAAAACACCAGCTGGCCGGAAGCCCAGTGTACTGCTTGGTTTTTCAAAAGTAAATAAATTTCATTTATTTCACTTTTGATATAAACTAGCTAAATTGGACCTTTATAATTTGAATCTGAAAGAGTCATGGCTAGAACGTGATAAGAGGCAAGCATAGTTTTCTCCATGTAACTGAATTTTGATGAGTTTAAAAAACTTTCTCAGAGGCATGGAACTAGGAATTGGCTGTGGCCAAATTATAACTTTTTACAAATCATAACTATAATTTGTGTTCTCATCAGAAACATATATATGCTATGCTGTGAGGAGCTTTTTCATTTTATAGCAGCTCCCACTTACCTCTGCTGATGCATATAGAGAATAATAATGACAATATTTTTATATTATAGAACCTTCACTCTTATTAACAAGTTTTTGTGCTTGATCTTGCCATTTTTGTTCAAAATTAAACCAGAAATCCCAGTCAGTAAAATAAGGCAAATCCCCCAAAGTACAAGGTGTAACTCTCTTTATCCACAAATGACCTAATAATGTATCTAGAAAACCATGAGAAACAGAAAAATACTAATGAGTAAGTTAAAAAAGTTGCAGAAAATAAAGTTATTTTATAGGCATTATTTGTTTTTCTACAGACTAGTCACAAAAATAGAAACTGAAATTAAGAATGACTACTTATGAGCCAATGACCAAAATAACAGTAAGGTAGGATCCTTGCTAATTCATTTTATGAAGCAAGTATCACCCGGACACTAAAGCCAGAAAAGGACATTAAAAAAAACCCCAAAAAACCATAAACCAATATCCTTGATGAGTATAGATGCAAAAATCCTCAAAATACTAACAAACTATTTCCACAGCAAATCAAAAAGATAAAAGCCCAAAATATAAAATACTCAGGAATGAATATAATAAAATCTATGAGACATACAAGAAAAGGTACAATATTTTGCTGAAAGAAATTAAAGGTAATAATAGATGGTAAAATATATTATGCCCTTGGATTAGAACAACAAATATTATTAAGATACCAATTCCTTTCAAATTTATATCTAGGTTTATTACAGGTCAAATCAAGTTCCCAGTGGGCTCTTTTTGTATGTAGAAATTAACAAACTGTATCTATAAACAAGAAGAGAAAGAATTCAAATAAGTTCAATCACAAAAGAAAAAGGACTATTACAACTATACTACAGAATTACAACAGCTCCTCCAAGACTACAATGAATACCTCCATGTAAAAAACTAGAACATCTAGAGGAAATGGATAAATTTTTGGCAACAAGCCTTCACCCAAGCTTGAATCAGGAAAACAGAAATTCTGAACAGACCAATAATGAGTCGTGGAATCAAGTAAGTGATAAAACATCTTCCAACAGAAAATAGCCCAGATCCAGATATATTCAGAAATTCCACAAGATGTAAAAAGCATAGGTATGAATTCTGCTGAAACTATTCCAAAATAACAGTAAGGCAGGATCTTTGCTAATTCATTTTATGAAGCAAGTATCACCCGGACACTAAAGTCAGAAAAGGACATAATAAAAAAAAAAAAAAACATAAATCAATATCCTTGATGAGTATAGATGCAAAAAATCCTCAAAATACTAGCAAACTATTTCCAACAGCAAATCAAAAAGATAATTCACCACAATCAAGGGGGTTTTATCCCAAGGATGACTGAACATATGCAAATCAATAAATGTGATTCATCACATAAAGAGAATTAAAATCCAAAACCATATGATCAACTCAATAGATATAGAAAAAGCATTTGGTACAATCAAGCATCCCTTTATGATTGAAGAGACATATCTCAAAGTAATAAAAACCATACATGACAAACTCACAGTTGGCATCATACTGAATGGGGAAATGTTCAAAGCATTCCGCCTAAGAACTGGAAAAAGATAAGGATGGCCAATTTCACCATTTCAATTCAGCATAGAACTGGAAGTCCTAGTCAGAGCCATCAGGCAGGAGAAAGAATGAAAGGTCATCCCCATCGGAAAAAAAGAAGTCTAAGTATTTGTTTTCTAATGATATGGTTTTATATCTAAAAACTTTTCAAAAACACTCCTAAATTTGATAAATGAATTCAATCAAGTCCCAGGTTACCAAATTAATGCACTCAAGTCAGTAGTAAGTCTACATATTTATAGTGACCAAGCTGATAAGTGAATCAGAAAGTCAATCTCATTTAGAATAGCTTAAAAAAAAAAAAAACTTAAGAATATACATAACTGAAGGGGGAGAGGTAGGGGAGGGAAGGGGAGAGGATAGGTGGAGGGAGGGTAATTGGTGGGACCACACCTATGGTCCATCTTACAAGGGTACATATGAATCTTTCTAAATGTGAATATAAATGTCTTAACATAATAACTAAGAAAATGCCATGAAGGCTATGTTAACCAGTTTGGTGAAATATTTCAAATTGTATATAAAACCAGCACACTGTACCCCATGGTTGCATTAATGTACACAGCTATGATTTAATAAGAAAAAAAAAGAATATCCGTAACTAATGAGATGAAAGATCTCTACAAGGTAGACTACAAAATACTGATGAAAGAAATCATAGGTGACATAAGGAATGGAAAACTATCTTATGCTTACGGATCAAACCAGTATTGCTAAAATGTACATATTGTCCAAAGTAATCTACAATACAATCCCATAATACCAATGTCATTTTTCACAAAATTAGAAAAAAAAAAATCCTAAATGTCATAACAAACAAACAAACAAAGAAAAAAGCCTGAATAGCCAAACCAATCCCAAGGGGGGAAATATGTATAGAGAGAGAGGCTTCACATCATCACAACATTTTTAGTTTTTGTTATTTATTGCTTTTGGTTATTCTTCACTTTATTTATTTCTGCAATAATTTTTATTATTTCTTTCTGCTAACTTTGGGCTTACTTTGTTCTTCTTTTTCTAGTTTTTGAACAATAACATTAGATTGTTTAGTTTTTTTTTTTAATAACAGGTTCTTTTAAAACGTAAAATTCCATCTTAGGACTGCTTTTTCTGTATCCCATAACTTTGGGCATGTGTTTCATTTTCTCTTGTTTCTAGATTTTCCATTTGACTTCCTCTTTGGCTTGATGGTTGTTCAAGAGGATGTTAAGTGCCTCGTATTTGTGAAATTTTCCATTTTCTTACAGTTATTCATTTCCAGCTTCATTCCATTATGTTTAAAAGACACTTGGAATGATTCAAATCTCTTTATATTTGTTAAAACTTAATTTTTGACCTATATAGTCAATCCTGAAGAATGTACCATGGGCACCTGAAAAGAATGTGTATTCTGCTCCAGTTGGGTGAAATGTTCTCTATATTTCTGTTAGGTTCATTTTCTCTAAGGTGTTTTGAAATCTTGCTGTTTTCTTACTGATTTTCTGTCTGGGTGATCTGCACATTATTGTAGGTGGGGTACTGAAGTCTACCACTATTTTATTGCTGAATATTTCTCTCTTCATATTTGTCAATGTTTGCCTTATATATTTAGATACTCTGACATTTTATATATATATATAGAGTACACATATATAATGTATATATTTAATTATATTAACATTCATTCATATTTGTTATGTTTAACAATTTACCCCTTTTATTATTGACTTTTCCCTGATGAATTTACTATTATGCAAGAGCTTTTTTGTCTGACAGTGTTTAAGTCTACTTTGTCTGATATGAGTATAGGCAGTCTTGCTGTTTATTGTTACCATATTTATAAAATGTCTTTTTCCATCCATTCACGTTCAGCCTATAGGTGTCTCTAAATCTAAACTGTGTATCTCATAGGTAGCATATAGTTGGATGTTATGGTTTTATCCGTTGAACCACTCTATATATTTCTGATATACATTTAAAGCAGTTACTGATAGGTAAGGACTTATTGCCATGTTGTTAATTGTTTCCAATCTGCTTTGTTGTCTTTATATTTTCTCTTTTGTTCCTTTTTTTGGGTTACTTGAATCTTTTCATGACATACTTTGATTCTTTTCTTGTTCTAATTTTTTTCTATGTCTACAGTGAATTTTTACTTTGTGGTTTCAATGACACATAAAACTTTTAATAATTATAACAGTCGATTTAAGCTGATAACAACTTCATACATACGCAACTTATGGTTTTACTCTCACCACCCCCACACATTATGTTACTGATAAGAGAGTTTACTTCTTTAAATGTTGCATATCTATTAATAAAT
>NW_003852484.1:7313368-7314357 GCF_000181295.1 Otolemur garnettii | reverse complement strand
TTTTGTTTCCTGAAATATTTAATTTTAACTCATAAGACTAAGAAAACCATGATATTGTTCCACCATACCATAGAGGAGTCTGGAATTAAATTTTAATAGGGCTCGATTGAAGTTATTCTCTGATCATCCTACTCAATATAGACATCTAAATAAACCATTGCCCGATATTAAGAGAATTTTCCAACTTTAAGTCCTAAATTTCTATCTTTCCTTTTTATCTCTTCCCTCCCTTACCCTCTCTCCTTTCTCACTGTCTCTATCTCTGTGTCTGGAAATTAGGAAGCAGACATGCAATGCAGGCATTAAGGATCTTATATCCTACCCAGTGTTTTTAATTTGGATGCAAATGGTGGAAAGACAAGTTTCTATTCAGAAGAATCAATTTTGTTAAAGGGGGAAGGAGGGACATGAAACCTTTAGAGGAAGGACCTTTAGTGGCCAAGGTCCTAGAGAAAAAGTTCAATTCTCAGTATCATACATACAAACTCAGCCATTGTGTGTGTGTGCTTGGTAGTATAGGTATTATTCTTTTCACCTAGACTAGCCCAATATGATTATTTCTGTCTACCTGGCCTCTATGCATAGTAATCTGATAATTCTAGAGAAATAGAACTATCTAGCACCTTTTAATTAATGTATGTTCTGATTATTTCCATGGCTTACCACTGAGAATTCTGATAAACACAGAGAGAAATGGAAAAATCATTTAGATATCTGTCCTACATTTAGGAAAGAAGAATGCTGCGTATATCATGTATGTATGGCCCTAAAGTCAGAATCTTTAAAAGGGGAAATAATTCAAGATAATTTGATTCAAGATCTCTGACCAATTTAATAAGTGTAACCAAAACTGAAAGGAAACAATGGTGTCAGCAGAGGAAAAGACCTACGCACACGTAGTCACTATGAAAAATCAAATAGATAAGAACATAGCTTTTCCCTAAAACATATAAATGCTAGGGTGGCTCCTGTGGCTCAAAAGGGTAGGG
>NW_003852484.1:7310032-7312699 GCF_000181295.1 Otolemur garnettii | reverse complement strand
GGTGTGAATTTACCTCTCCCCACCCCTCCCTGTCCTACCTGATTACTGTCTGTTGAGTTTTACTACCAAATGGGCACATGGGTGTAGATCAGTTAGTTTATATTTAAACTAGTTAGTGAGTACATATGGTATTTGTTTTTCCATTCTCTTGATACTTCACCAATTCTACTCAGGGTGTTATAAAAGGTATGAGTTCACCATTTTTTTTTTTAATGGCTGAGTAGCACTCCATGGGGTACATACACCACAGTTTGTCCACCACTCATGTATTGGTGGGCACTTTGCAATTGTGAATTATGTTGCAGTAAACATTCAAGTACACGTACATTTGGCTTTTTTAATGATTGCTAGGAAAAGTTGAGAGTGGTGAACCAATAGGTTAGATGATAGTTTCAGAGATTCTATCAGAAGACTTAAGATTCCTGTATCAGAAACTCCTGAATGTGAGACATGGCCCAGCAAGTAGCCTGGAATTAGGGTTTGCATTGACCTACCTTGACTCACAAGTACTGTGGTGTAATATAGAGGCAGGCCCAGGTGGATGCTGTACATAGTGTGTGTTTGAGTCACAGCTAAGAAACCCCGATAATAAACCTCAAATTTTATAATGGGCTACTAGCGTACTTTTGTATATTTTGCCCTGGAGGAAGGAATTATCTTTATGATCAATTCAAGAAGCAATTTGTCTTTTTTCCCATGAGTGAGTTATTACTACTATCTTTTGAGGCTGTTATTCAAAAAATTAAAAACCAGAAAACACACTTGTGAAAAGATAGTTTTGAACAAAGCTAGCAATGTATCTTTCCAGAAGATGTGTAGGAACGTGGCATGAAGAATTTTCTCCCCACAATATTCAGAAGCCACAAAAAACTAAATCCATCCATCATCTACTTCAGTCATTTTACCAAAACAAGCTCTGTCATTATGAGGTTGAGAGTGGCAGTTATACAAAATTTTCCCATTGACCCAGCAATGCAGCATAGAGCAGATAGTCCAATTTGGGTAAATGATAAAAGAGGCACCCGTGAGAAACTAAAATTCTACTTCTATTAGACACAACTAAAGAGAGAATTAGGGAATCAGAAAATATAGTTTAGGATAAAGTAGCAAAGAACATTTAATGATTAAAAATACAGCAGGAAAAGTTGTGGTAGAATGAAAATGTCTAATATACTTCTAAAGGGGAAAAATAGAATCAATGGAAAATAGGCAATATTTAAAGATGTAATAATTAAAATTTTCCTAAAAAGATAGAAAGCCTCAAATTTTAAAAAAGATAAAATAAAAACAAACTTTAAGCTTCTCAATTTTACAATGAAAACATGGAATACTAAAGAGAAAAAAATAATCTTGGAGAATATTAGAGAAAAACTATAATAAATTCTTTAGACTCCAGAGATACATACATTAATAGTTTCAGATTATATCCAGCCAGGTGTGGTGGCTCACACCTATAATCCTATCATTTTAGGGGTCGGAGGCAGGTGAGCTCAGGAGTTCAAGACTACCCTAAACAAGAGCAAGACCCTGTCTCTACTAAAAACTAACCAGGCATTATGGCACATACCTGCAGTTCCAGCTACTTGGGAGGCTGAGGCAAGAGGATCATGTAAACCCAAGAGTTCAAGGTTGCTGTGAGCTATGATGCCACAGTACCCTACCCAGGGCAACAAAGTGGGATTCTGTATATAAAAAAAATAGAATATTATATCCATCAATATGTCATGGAATCATAATAACAAATATCTTCAAACAAAGAATAAAAATATCTGTTACTCATAAACTATTTCTGAGAGGTTTGCTTTAGTTACAAGAAAATTAAAACCTGAATAAAGAATAGAACATGCTAAGCAATGGTAAGCAAATGAATCAATAGATTAGTTCGGTTAATGTAAGTAAGTATTGACTATGATAAAAACAAAAGATAAAATCTAATTTTGTTAGTTTTCAAAAAATATTAAAATGAATGTCTCATCAAAAAACATGAATGATATAGCAGATCTTGGAGTTTTCAGCTGAAATATTTTAAGTTCTTCTGTCTGTTGGGATGGAGGATAGAAATTGTGATAATTTATTATTCCAATATGTAAGCTTCAAACATACTAGAAATTTAAGTCTGCAGTTTTTACCTACAATAACCATAGCCCCTAAAGGAAAGTCTGCCATGTATTTTGTTTGTTTTGTTTTTTAATCACTGTGGTTTAATTTGTTTTTTGTTTTTTGTTTTATCTCTTTGTGATAAACTTTTTAACTATAACACTTTTAGATTTTTATATCTATTGCAAAGATAGCAGAAATGTTTTCCATATTCCCCACACCTAGTTCCTTTATTATTCACATCTTAACTTAGTATAATACATTTTTCATAGTAATGAATATTGATACCTCATTATTTTGATCTATACTTGTATTTTCTCAGTTTTTTCCAGTGTTTTTTCTCTTTCAGTGTCCCATCTAGGATACCACATTACATTTAGTAGTCACCTCTTCTCAGATGCTATGACAATTTCTCACCATTTCCTTGTTCTGATGCTCTTAATAGTTTTGAGAAGTCTTGATCAAGTTCTCACATGTCAATGTGCATTAAAATAACCCAGAAGAAATTCTAAAGTACAGATTGCTAGGCCACACCCCTAAATTTCTGTTGCAGTATCTGTGGAGGCAAAT
>NW_003852484.1:7308515-7309026 GCF_000181295.1 Otolemur garnettii | reverse complement strand
GCTTTCTGGCTACACTTAGACCTTGTGAGACCAATCATACTGTGTTAATGAATAGTTGTGTCTACATCTCATCTGATAAATTTTTGTGCAAAGCAGGATCTGTTTATAGTTAAATAGGATATTCTTAATAACAATGCTCAGAAACAATAGGCACCTCTTTGGCTAGGACTGTGTGCCCATGTCATAACGAGACAATCCAGATGATGACTTAGTTGCTGCTGACGACAAAGCCACATCTGCTGTATCACTCTGTTTTGAGACTTATCCTCTAAGCTACTCAAATGTACCTGGACTCAAAACAATCTGACTTTTATTTTTACCATTTACATATATTTTCTCTCATGCATTCTAAAAACTGCATCATCCTTTTTCTAACTTCATGCTTCCTGACACTTACCCACTTTTTTCCCCATTCTTTTTTTTTTTTTTCCCTGTCATTTGGCACAGTGGATTTGAACACATTCTCCATCACTGCCTGCCAGCTGGAACTGTCCTTCACTGTCTAACCCTT
>NW_003852484.1:7307489-7308422 GCF_000181295.1 Otolemur garnettii | reverse complement strand
TTGGTAGCTCCCAGTGAGGGTCAGTAGGCAGCACGAAGAACAGATGACAGCCTGCAATACCTCCTTCGCATTTCTGTAAAGAGATTTGACATTTGCAAAGTACTGCATGTTGCCTTTCCCTACAAATCTCTGAAGACTTCATAAAAATAAACGGCTTAATGATGATTCCTTCGTATTTGATATGCTTTTAAAAGTGCACGATAAGCATTCTTGATTAACCTGAAGGAGGCCCCCTGGCAGGTATGGTGGAAACATCTGTAAGAATATCTGGATGCAGGAATAATACATGTCAGAGAATCCTTTCTTAGAATCCGCAGTGGTGATACTGAAGCTGAGAATTGCTGGTCAGGGCAGGCCTGTCTACTCTGAAGAATAAATACATCTTTTTCTATAGTAATGTTAAATTTAGATCTTATAGAATCAGGTAGCATTGAAACTACCTAAGAGTTCATTATTCTTCCCCATTTTCAAATGTGAAAGCAAACTGAATTCCCTCCTTAAATAAGGGAGAGAAACTCCCTGTAATGATACAGAATACCTTCAAATAAAAATTCAAACAAGTACCAAGAGTTAATCCACCCTACGCTCTTTTAAATTGCATATAAAAATCTGTGTGCATTAATAATAAATGACTTGACTTTATTAATACTGATTATTTTTAATATTCCGGTCTAAATACAGATTAACAGAGCTTTTTCTATAGTATTTCTTTTGTGCAGAATTGAGGAAAGTGCTCCAATTAACTTGATAGTAAATAATTTAAGTGGGGAAAAAGTTAATCAATAAAAAGTAAAATGAGCTTTCGTGACGTTTTAAAATAAAACTCAAGGACAGTTGTGATGTAAATCAAGCCTCTCTTCTTAGGTCATACAGAGAGCAAGAGAAGTTTGCTAAATAAGTAGTATTGGATTTGATAGGACAGAGGAGAAATGA
>NW_003852484.1:7305484-7306809 GCF_000181295.1 Otolemur garnettii | reverse complement strand
TGAGTGACAGACCACATTTTTTTATACATTCTATTGTTAACAGATATTTGGGGGATTCTTCCAGTTTTTCAAATCTAATTTTTCCACCATTTTTTAAAAATATGCCAAACCTCCCCAAAGTTGAAATTATAGTACACTATACCCTCCACCTAAAATAACCATGTTTTTAACATTTCACATAATTATATACACATTCTCTCTCTCTCTCTTCCTCCATTTAAAAGTTGTGAGATACAAAAAAAATTGTGCTTCCAGCTATATTTATAGCTCGCAGATTCCACCAAGAATTACAATAAGCTGTCATATACCTTAAGTCTTCTTTTTAAATATTTATTTTTATATTTTAGCCTCCTTTCAAGTTGCCCAATCTTTTGGAGACTGTCTCCTAATTCTGATTTTGTTGACGGCTTCTCCCATTCACACTTTAGGTTAAAAATCTTCATAAGAAATACTACACAGATGATGCTGTGTCCCATCTAGTGTATCACATAAAAAGTCCTGTGGCATCATTATAGTGATGTTAAATAATCTGTTTTATTTTGTTTTTTGTTTTGGTTAAGTTATTGCCCACCAGATTTCTACACTGTCTGAGTACTTGCTCACTTTACAATTAGTGACTACTCTGAAGTCATAGTTGAAAGCTGTGTAAATACCTGACTCCCTAATGATATTTCACTCAGTGTGTTAGCATTATCTGATGATGACTATTTTTTTCCATATTATGTATTCACAAAGTAGTGGTTTTTCTACTGCTATTATTAATGTTGGATTTAGTAGTTGGCATTCTTCTACAGAAAAAAAAAAAAGACTTTCCCTTTTTTACTCCCCTTCTTTTAAATTTAATTTTATAACACGCATGTTTTAATCAAGATAAAATTTTCAGAACTATGAAAATACAAAGTAGCATGGAACATAATAATAGATTAAAAATCCATGTTTCTTGAAAGATTCACGTAACAAATATAAATATGAATGCATCTCTTATTAGAGGCTCAACACGTACAACCCAAAAGTCACCCAACTAAAAAGAGAAATACGGAAATCCACAGTGACTGTGGCTGACTGACAGACAGACAAAATATCAGTAGAGATAAAGGGTCTAACAAGGCATAGAAAATTTAATTTAAAGGAATAAATCACTTTTGACTTAATAAACTAATCATTATAGGGTACACATTATTTGGAAGTATATATGACAAGTTTAACCAAATTGGGCCATACAATGGCCATAAACCAACAAATCTCAAAAAATCTAAAAAGACTGAAGTCACACAACCTATATCATCTGATCATAAGAGAATTATGCCAGATAGAAATAGCATAGA
>NW_003852484.1:7303370-7304189 GCF_000181295.1 Otolemur garnettii | reverse complement strand
GAACTCAAGCTAGACCTCCCATTAGATCCTGCAATCCCATTACTGGACATCTACCCAGAAGAAAAAAAAATCCTTTTACCACAGAGACATTTGCACTAGACTGTTTATTGCAGCTCAATCACCAAAATGTGGAAATAGCCTAAATGTCCACCAACCTAGGAATGGATTAACAAGCTGTGGTATATGTGTGCCATGGCATACTATTCAGCCACTAAAGGAGATGGAGACTTTATATCCTTTGTATTAACCTGGATGGATGTGAAACACACTATTCTTAGTAAAGCATCACAAAAATGGAGAAATAAGAATCCTATGTACTCAATCCTGATATGAAAACAATTAAGGTCCTAGTACACAGTGTGGGGGGGGGTGGCTGTGGAGAGCTGAGAAAAGGAAGGAGGGAGGGAGTGGGGGGGTCAAGGTGTGTGGTATACCTTTTGGGGGCAGGACACAAATATAAGAGGCTCCTTATCTAACAAAAGCAATCAGTGTAACCTGGTTCTGTGTACCCTCAATGAATCCCCAACAATAATTAAAAAAAGAAAATCAAAAGAGGAAAAAGATAAAAACTAAAAGTAAAGATAAAAACGAACCATAGAAATCAAAGAGAAAAGCAAACAAGTTCAATGCTTATTTTTAAATGACTTTTAAAATACTTATAACCCCAGAAACACACCAAAAAATGCCCAAATGGCTAACATAAGTAAAAATGATTCATCACAAAAATATGTGGCAGATATTAAAAAGAATAAGAGGAAGTTATAATAACTATAAATAGGCAAAACTTACATGAAATAAAAAATATTACAAACAAAATTA
>NW_003852484.1:7302645-7303123 GCF_000181295.1 Otolemur garnettii | reverse complement strand
TTTCATGTTTGATGAATTTTTTGGAGCATAATTTCAAGAAAAAGGAGTGAAAACATTAAGGTAGAGTAGGAGAAATGACTGTGAAAGACTGTGATCCTTGTTAAAATTGGCTTCAATTTGATCCTGCAGACAAGTTCTGGCACAGAAATAACAACATAGGGTTAGTCTCTCTTTGAGGCAAGGTGGGCTGGTTGTCCTTTGGGACTTCTGTCCCTCAGTTGGTGACCAGCGTCTCCCCCGAGATGGGTGGGACAGGGATATTTTCTACCAGATAAGTGACCTACATTCAGCTAAGAACAATTCTCTGGCAGCTGTCAATTGTTATGAATCAATCATAGGAGGCGAGGGATGGTTATAGCCAGTAATGGGGATGGGGATGGGGAAGGGGCATGCACCAACATACCCACTGTGGTCCATTCCATCTACTGTTTAGATTTAGTTGTATTTCACATTAGGTTCACTTCAGAGAGTCAGAGCT
>NW_003852484.1:7301963-7302591 GCF_000181295.1 Otolemur garnettii | reverse complement strand
ACACCATAAGTGGTATCATCTCCTTTTGCCACTCATTCTAGATTTCCTTGTACTTTGGCTGCCACCTCTTATCTAGAGAGCTTTATTCGGGGATTCACCTAAAGCAGTAAGCCCCCAGGGGACATTTGTCAAACTCTGATAGTTTTGTTGATAAAACTGGGGGGAGGTGCTCTTACCATCTAGTGGGTTGAGGCCAGAGACACTTCTAAATATCCCAGAATTCACAGGACGGCTCACCTCATCAAGCAATTATCAAGTGCTGAGGTGGAGAAATCCTGGATTAAGATATGTCATGAGGGTGGCACCTATGGCTCAAAGGAGTGGGGCGCTGGCCCCATATGCCAGAGGTGGTTGGTTCAAATCCAGCCCCAGACAAATAAAAAAAAAAGATATGTCATGAAAATTCTTATGGGTTTGTGGAGATTCAAGTTTTGCCTTCTGCAAATCATAACAGTGATTGGATTTTTAGAGACGATTGCCTTTGGAAGTAGTCTACCCAGACCATCATCCACAAATGCCCCTTTACTTCAAGTAAAATCTGACTAGAATTGGGTACAGTCACTTTCATCTGTAATCCCAGCTACTTAGGAGATCGAGGTGAGAGGATTACTTGAGAACAGGAAGTTCT
>NW_003852484.1:7297461-7301746 GCF_000181295.1 Otolemur garnettii | reverse complement strand
TCTATGCTTAGATTTTTTTCATTTATGAGAAAAGGGGAATTATTTGATCTTCATATTCCCATTTCTGACCTTCAAACTTCTTTGCAGCTAAATAATTCTTGGAGAAGGAAGATTAACACTGAAAAATCAGAATCAGTTATTTGCCTCTTAGCCCTAATTTGTCAGCTCCATTTATACACAGAAGACAGTTGCACAGATAAGCAAGTCCTAAAGGGAGTGTTGTGAGAGGGGAAGGCATAATCCCGATGAGCTGGAAATCAGTGGGACAGGAAAATTATGGAGAGGGGAAAACAATGAACATGAAAGAAAAGTCCAGAAGTCAAACCACAGTTAATCTCAGACTTGATCTGATAACCACTATAACCACAACAGCAGACATTTACACAAACCTGTATCAACATTAGACGCTTTAACCCTTACATCAGACTCACGCAGTAGGAAGGGCTGTCTTGTCACCACATTACAAATGAAAATTCTAAAAGTAAAGAAGTAGAGTTTGTATATAAATAGGCAGAAGCTTAAACCCACGTCTTTTGATGCTGAATTTCTACGACACAGGCATTAACAGAATAAAACTGGACTGAGGTCGGCAACCCTAGTGTGAGTATAGTTCTGAAATTTTCCAGCTATTTAATAGCTTGTTTCTTCCTATCAAAATTACTGGCTCCAAAGCTGGGGAAGGTTTTTCCATCTTCTCTGCACTCATTAATTATATCCCTCTGAGCTTGAAAGGGGTGATTCACTTTTAGCATTTCTGAAAAATAAATAAATAAAGTCTTGCCAAAACACAAACATTAGTTCTGCCACATTATTCTTCAGGTCCATAGGCCATGTCTTCAAACCTAAGGGAATAATGCTTATAAATTAATTCCGGCTGTGAAAGGTTTTGAAAGAATTATGTTCTCATAAAAGCCTTAGAATTCATGCGTTTTGTCTCAATATATTTGTATGACCCTGACTGT
This sequence comes from Otolemur garnettii, assembly GCF_000181295.1. Classification (NCBI taxonomy): domain Eukaryota; kingdom Metazoa; phylum Chordata; class Mammalia; order Primates; family Galagidae; genus Otolemur; species Otolemur garnettii. Next base: position 7,300,784 of record NW_003852484.1, on the reverse strand, counting down.
GTGCTAATTATCAGTTATTTTTAAAGTTGTTTTATACTGGGTTTTACCACCCAGCAGCTTAAAGAAAGATTCTTGGAAAATATCCTGGATTTCTGTCTACAAAGCCTTGTTAAACTCTATCACACATTTGGTAATGTTATAAATATTATGGTTTTAAATTCACCCAAACTAATGAAGAGATTTGGGAACACAATAGTTCTGGGGTCAAATTTTTGTCTTGGTTCATTGGAGATATTATATATGATAATCTAGTGTCTGGGCTGTAGAGTCAAATAAATCCATGCTTGAATTCTGTATTAGATACTTCTTGTGTGCCACTTCATAGCTCTGTGATCTCACAGTGATTCCAGTTACAATTGCAACCAACTTCTTTAGGTGGGCCTTGGCCCTTGGCTTTGCATTTCCTCCAAGACGCCACACATATTTGCTTACTACCCCATAGCTTCTCCAATGTCAAATCTTTGGCCTGCAGTGGGAGTTTTATAGGATAACTCATGTAAAAGTAATCAATAAGGGAGACTTAGCTCTGTGTAATGCTCAGCCAATCTGGGATGGGAACAAATGGATGAATAATTGTCCCTGTCCATTTTAGAATTATAAATCCGGGAGGCATTTCATATGATTTCAGAGGATCTAAGTAGGACTGAACAGACTTCAGAAGATCTAACTAGGACTGAACTCTGGTTTCCAGTGAACACTTCAATGTTGTTCACTTATACTGTCTTTTGTTTTCTTCCTGTTAAATTCTTCCTATTCGTATCTATTTCCTGAGATTACCTGCCAAGTTAAACTACCTGCTCATACTCATAAGTCCTTGTTTCAGTCTCTGTTCTTTTTCCTTGGGGAGTTGGGGGAATGGATAGAACTCATACTAGCACAATTGATTCCTAAAGTATCCCTAGAAATTAAACCTCTAGGGTGAAATCCTAGACCTTAATGACTCACCTATTGCTGCTGACGAGTAGGGTGATGATAATACCAGGCATGCTATAACATCACAGTTAATACTGTCACCTCTTGTAAGCTGGAATGATGCGCAGGCAGAAAGCAAACCTGGCGTGATGTGAGCTATCAGACTGAATAGGTGGCAGTGGGACTCATAAAGCAGCTGTTAGCTACATTGGAAATGTGGAGAAAAAGACAACTTAACTGAGAGTGTGCTATGAAAGTCACAGAAGCCTCTGCAGAAGGGTTTGAAGAAACTTCCTTTCCTGTATTCACAGGGTGGCCTAAGATGAAGATCAGATCCAAGATTGATTTTTGTGTCACTTTATAGTGGCAGAACTGCAAAGGGGACTAATGTGAACACTCAACACGACTCCCATATGAAGGAAGTCCTAACAGAGGAAGAATGCGAATCTGTTTATTGACAAATGAATATTTGGACAGACAAGCCAAGGAAGGTTGAACCACTACTACTAGACGAGTAGAAGCAAACAGCTCGCCCTTTAGAGGGGACAGCAACCTCTCCTTGCCTGAAGACCATTCAAAGGGCTTCCTTGAGACAAGTGCTTGTAAGTTTATTATTTGTGCTTCTGGTCAAGATCCAGAACATCGCTTCTCATTCCTACAGATCAATAACTAGAAACAGCCCAACAAGGAAGCACAGTGCCAATTGTGGAAGGTAATAGGTTATTCACCAAAAGAATGGTAGGTTTGCTCTAACATATATGATGAATCTTAAGAGCAGAGTCAGAATATAAGGCTTAATGGGAAGAAATAGTTCACATGGGAGGACTCTCTATGACACAGGCATTGATTTTCTAGCTTGGATACCTAGAGCCAATTCTGATAGACTACTGAGACGATTTCTTAAAGCTTTGCATTCTGATGGTCTATAGTAATTGACATCAGATGTGGAAGCTGCTTGAAAATATTAACTTTATTAAGGTGTAATTTACATATAATAAAGGCACACATTTTAAATATATAGTTCTACAAATTTTGATCAATGAAGATACCTATTTTTACCCCAACAAAGGCACAAAATAAGTCTTTCATTAACAACTATATGCAAAAAAATTAGAAAATCAAGTTTAAAAATGGACAAAGGATATGAATAGACACTTCACAAAAGAATATATGGACATGTCTGTAAATATGTGACAAAATGCTCAACATTACTGCTCATCAGGAAAACAGAGGTTACAACCATGATGGGATATAATCTCACCCTGGTCAGAATGGTGTTCAAAAAGAAAAATCAATACTGAGGAAGATGTGGAGAAAAGGGAATGTTAGTACACTGTTGGTGGGAATGAGAATTAGTACAACCATTATGGAAAATAGTAGGGAGGTTCCTCAAAAAATTAAAAACAGAACTCCTAGAATATACATCAATTTCACTATGGGGTATATATCCGAAGAAATGCAAACGGTATGTCAAAGAGATATCTGCACTGTCATGTTTCTTGCAGTATTTATAATAGCCAAGAGATGGAATCAGCCCAAGTGTACACTGATGATCAAATGGATAAAGAAAATGTGATATATATACTCAATGGTGAAAAAGTGAGATTAAAGAAATAGTGAAGTAAGCCAGGCACAGAAAGACAAATAATGTGAGATATCATTTATGTGCAAAATCAAATAGAGAATAGGATAGTGGTTGCCAGAAGCTAGCAAGAAGAACAGAGAGGAGAAGAGAAAGAGTGGTCAGCATGGACAATGTTACAATTAGGAAGGATAAATTCCGATGCTCTATTACATCATAGGGTGACAATAGCTGAGAACAGTCCATTATATATTTCAAGACAGCTAGAAAAGAGGATCTTGAATGGTATCACCACAAAGAAATGATAAAGGTTTAAGGTGAAGGATATGCTGTGTACCCTGATTTGATCACTAGACAATGTATATATATATATATATATATATATATATATACCAGGCTCTATTCCATAAACATGTATAATTATGTTAATTAGAAAATGAATATTTGGACAGACAAGCCTATGAAGGTTGAACTTCCAAATTTTCTTATTATGTTTCAATTATAAACAAAATCATAAATATTAACAAAAGGAAAAGAAAATGAGAAATAAATATCTCCATCACCACAAAGTTTTTCATTGTAGTAAATTGTTCCCTCAGCAATTGCTGATCTAATATCTATAGTTCAGTTTTCCCTGTTCTAGAACTTCAGAAAGATGAAATAAAGCAGTATATACTATCACATGTCTGGTTTTCTTTCTTTTTATTTCTGACATAATGTGTTTAGTTTTAAACATGTTATTTCACAGAACAGTCAGTTATGCCTTTGTATAGCATAGTATTTTATCATTGTTTGAATATACCACACATTGTTTAGATGTTCATCTGAT
>NW_003852484.1:7294443-7296805 GCF_000181295.1 Otolemur garnettii | reverse complement strand
GTTCTCAAAACCCTAGTGATGCTATTCTCTTGTAAAATACCAGTAATTTTTTCCTGGTACAAAATTACCTTCATACTATTGCAGCTTCTAAACACACTACTAGGTAAGCAATCCCACCTGAAGACCATAAGTAAAAATAAAAGGTTTATGGAACAACAGCATAATTTTAAAGGGTTTATGAAATTATTTATAATAGCAAGAGGCAAGAGAAAATAAATGGGGTAAGTTAACATTTTTAAGTTGGTTACAAGTGGATAAAGGACCATACTATTTGAGTGCTGGGTTATATTATATTCATTTGTTCCCTCTCTCCTATCTCTCTTTCTCTCTCCCATATCAACCTTCCTGCTGATGGTATGGCTGAGGACCAAAGTTGAGGTTAGAGTCAAGGAATCAATAGAAAGGTGGTAACCTAGGCCACTTACTTATGCTTGATCTCTTGGAAAGATGTAGGAGCAAATGAACTTGGGCATAGCAGGAACTTGCTATCTGCCTGTTGAACAACCATTATTTATTTTATGTTATTTTATTTTGCTTTATTATTTTATTTTACTTTTTTGCATTTCTTCCATAGAGCATATATCAGGCTATTAAAGGTATGATCACGGCTTGGTCTTTTATTTCATATATATCATATTAATTCCATTACCTTATTCTATCTTTGGAATACCTTACAGATTACTCATTTACAATTTATACTGAACATCTGTCATAAATTTTGCCTATCCTCACTACTTGTTTACTCAACGTCTATATTAAATACATTCTAAATGGTTTACCTATGTATCATAAGCTCCCACCTCTTATGCTGAACCCATTTTATAGGTTTTATCATCTTACCAGTTTTCTTGTTCTCTGTGACTTATTGAAGATTTTCAGTACACTCACATTGTATCCGTGCACAGATAGGCTAATCCTTAGCAAAGGATTTACCAACTTTCTAGATCCAAACCACTGTGTGTATGTTTGTGTGTATAATATTCAACTAATCCTCCTTCCAAAAGTACCTATGGTCATTTACTTGAATAAATTTATACTGAAGAAAGGAGTTACACACCAGCCATTTTGAAGGGCACTGGAAACAATATGAGTTGATATTAATACAAGGGGACAAAAATACCAATTATGAAGTTAACAGACAGAACGTGATTAATACAGAAAGAGGTGTGTCAATGGTTATCTAGTGGTCTTATACAAACACCACATCACTTGGAACAAGTAGATAATAGAATAATGAAATGGCCTATTAAAGGCATCATCTCAGATTCAAGTCCTTGCAAGTTGTGTCCTCTAGGAGGCAGTATATAAACTAAAACAGTAGCCATCATACGGCCATTCACTCCTCACCATCTACAGGAGGGGCTCTGTTTGCCAAAGCATAAAAGATTGGCACTTACCAACATCATTTCTAATGATTTTCTGAAGGAATTTATATTTTTATTCTTGTAACCCTAAGATATGATGGATTAAATTCCACTGAATTAATATTTTAAGTACCAGCAGGTATCAAGGACCAAAAGCCAAGAAAGGAGTTCTAATAGTCATGAGAAACTGACCCTGATTATCCCGGAAGGAAGCATTTCTCCTCCATTATAGGAGCACAGAGTATATCAGAGTATGTCTGAACTGAAGAATTTCATTGGGATACCTCATGGCATTTTCAGGTTTGGTGATAATGGTCAATGTGCATTTGCAGCAAACTCAGCCCACTAAGTCTCAGCCTGCTCAGGGATGATGGTCTGGGCCTCCAACCAGGTGAGCAGCTTAGAACAGCTAAAGTACTGGCTGAGAATAGGGAAATCTAGAAAGCGTAGTAAAAGAAGAAAAGATGAATAATGATTATAGACCAGTTGCAGATAGCTTGTTCTACTAACCATTGAATATAAAATCTTTTATAAATTGCAGTTATCCTCTGCCTTAAAGAAGTAATGATTTTAGCCTTAATGTGGGAAACAAATCATTTTAGTAATAAAAGATGTGAAGTATATTAGATATGTCTTATACTTGTATCTGGTTTTGTCTCCTTTCAAACTCATGTTTAATTCCAACTTGAGTTTGATATAAAAAAAAAAAATGCTCTGTGGTTTTGACTTCCTCCTCACATTTAGCTCTCTGACCTGAGGCTCCTCCAATGCAAATGTAGGCAAATCCATGTGGAACGCAATAGTGGTCCAAAAGGGGTGTGTGTGTGTGTGTGTGTGTGTGTGTGTGAGAGAGAGAGAGAGAGAGGAATAAAGCCCCTAGGGCAATACTGAATAAAGAGAGATTATAGTCAATGGGTAAATGATTGTCTCTGTCAATTCTTTGGTGGGCAATTTTGAGAATTGCTTGGCTGTGTTTCTTCTCCTAGAGGATCTTGATG
>NW_003852484.1:7282237-7284093 GCF_000181295.1 Otolemur garnettii | reverse complement strand
AAATGGTCAGGAAAGATAGAAAAGGTAACTAATTGTCATTAATCATGTAAAGAAAAAGACTCACCCAGATCTTGATATCATTAGTCATTAGTGGTGACGAATACCCACACTGGAGTGTTGAACAGGTAGTACTTGACTGTTTATCTGAGTTATAGAAGGTATATTTTCCATGCCAAAAATGAACTGATGTGTATAGTATGTATAGGTGTACAGGAGAGTGTCAAAGCAATAGATTGTGTAGGACACTGTCCTATATAACAGGATACAAATGATAGATTGTTGAGCTTCTACTAACTTGGGCTATGTCAGACTCTTAAAGATTTGGCCCTGGTGGCATTTAAGAATTCAGTATCAAGAATGACCCTCCCCCCCGCCTTTCTGGGAATTAATTGGTGTTTTCACACAAAATATTTCATATTGGGGGAAAACAAAACAAAATAAAATAAAACAAAAGCCCTGTGTTTGAGATTGGGCAGCAAGCCTGGCAGGGGTGTAGGATGAGGACTGATTGTTGCCAAGTATTCTTTCCAGCTTGTTTTGTCACAAAGTCTTCAGTGCTAGCAGCTGGGAGATGACGCAGATGGGATGTGACAAGCAGAAACTGAGGCTCAGCCTTGATGTCCAACCCAACCACTTCTTAGGAAGGTGATGGAGAGTAAGAACCAACCTGTAGATAGGAATTCCGTGCCTCCTCAATCCCAAGTCCTCTTTCGTTAGGTCCACTGTGAAGATGCCAAGTGAGGGTTTGGTGCCTACTGCTTAGCTCATTACAGATTACTGAAAGCTTTCTTATATGACACCTAATTTGAGTCTCACAACATTAACAATCCTGAAAATAGGAAATTGAAAATATTTGTCTTCCTTTTGCAGATGAGGATTCTGGGATTTAGGAAGCTGAAGTGTCCCACTCAAGGTCATGTATATGTATCCTGCTGGAACTGGGACCAAAGCACTGAAAGTAAGACTTGAGATAATTCTACAAAGCTTAGCAGTCCTTCAAGCACCAAAGTCAACCTACTAGCTTATGCTCATCTACTTTTCACTTCTAATATAGCAGCATCTCTCCATTATGGATGTGCAATGCCACAGGGACCTTGGCATGAAGGTGCATCAGAGTGAGGACACACCAGAGCTGAGAGATGTTCACCGTAATCCTCTCCCTAACTTCATGTGCAAGGTGTACACGTGTCCCAGATGCCATGAACAGAATGTGGAAGCCACTGTTTTTCTTGGTACCCATATTGATGGTAGAGTCTACCAACAACAACAACAAAAACAACAGGGGAATCCAGGTGAGTAATGTGTATTTTTTTTTCCTTCAGGAATTCTCTACATCTGATTTCTAGCTTGCTCTTAGCATCAAGTGAAATTGGGAAAAAGAGATGACTACACCAATTCTTGAAAAACATTTCCTGTTTCAGATATATAGCTGCCATGGCTGTCAGCATTTGGCTCTGCCATCTGTCGCTTGTCACAGAAATTCAAAGCTCTTCTGTGTAAACCTTCCTTAAGTGAAATTCACTTGAAACAATTCTAAATATGAAGAATTCTTTAATTTAGCATCAAGCTCAGCCAATGGACCAGAAAAAATTCAAAATTAAAAAATTGGAGAAGTGATATTATTATGCCTGCCATCTTGATGCCACTTAGTTCTCTTACTATCCAAGTTTGGGTAAACTCCAGAAATGAGCAAATGTTTAAAGAGAAAAAGGAATCATCACTGAAACAGCATGCTGATATTCTAACATCTAAAAATCAAACAAACCACTGGGTATAGATAGACCCTTGAGAGCCACACCAGCCATGACCATGAACCTAGAGGAAGGGAGCAGGCCCAGAAGCTACACCTCTTACAG
>NW_003852484.1:7278457-7281979 GCF_000181295.1 Otolemur garnettii | reverse complement strand
CAGGCTGCATTGCTCAACCAGAAGATGGACTTTCTCCAGCTCTTTCATTCCCTTTCCTTTGTACATTTAAAAATCATTTTCACTCTTTCAACTTCCTTCCAACCCTGGTTATTTGCTGAATGTTCATATGTGATCAGATTTCTTTTCATAAAAGGACCCCATTGAGACCCCATTTCACTTGCCTTTCTGGGCATGCTCTAAGTTTCCAAGCAATGGCGAGGATAGGGAGGCTAACTTAGCAACGGTCTGCTTGGATCGTGTTGAGCAGGAACAGGCTCACCAGGGCACCAGGAAGGGAAGTAAGCCTACGGCCTGCAGTTCCCTCTGCACTGCAGTGCTGAGTGTGTAATAGAACAGGTGAGCCAAGTGTGCATCTGTAACTTGTGTTTGTGTCTCTACCGTCCATCCTGATCTTGCATCCAGAGAAAGCAGAAGAACCATAGGTCTGCACCATTAGGGAAGATCTCTAACTTGGACTTAGATATTTAAAGAAAACTCCTCCTTTCACTAGACCCATTTTTCTAAGAGAAAAATAAAATCATCAACTTTCCCTTCTAGAATCACACTTGCGGGGTGGGGGGGGCTGGTTTATCCTGGAACCACGTTATCAGGCACTTCTGATTTGTTTTATTAGCTTCATGTTCTAATATGGACAGTGAGTTGGCATATTTGGCTACTTTGGGTCCTGCACAGGCCTTGTCTGTTGATAACTCTACCACAGTTTGTTTTTCTTTCAAGTGCGTTTGGTTAGTAAAATGTTTCTGTAATCAAAACTATATTAAAGTTGGACACATTTCTCCCATTACACTTCACTGATGGCAGACAATGTTAAATTGTCTGTTTTCTGCAGTCTGTGACTTTTGGTTCTGCTTTTTAACAAGACACATTGGCTTTTATCTACCAGTATAGAAAGTACTATTAAGATTAATTTTATACTTCCTTACATTATCCCAACAAATCATACACCCTTGCCAATCACAAAGCTAAGGTCACTGGAGCATTACTTAGGAAAACCTTTAGGCATAATAAATAGGATATTAGAACATACAGATCCCAAGTATTGACAACTCTACAGCTATTTCTGCTAGAATAAAAGTATTACTAAGTTTTGCAAAGTGAATTTTTTATTGGTTGAGGCTAATTCCTGGCTTCTCTTTCTAAAAAGGAGAAGCTAGGCTACTATCTCTATCTTTACCCTAAGACATTTCAGTAACCAGCTATTAATCCAAGCGAATCCTTCTTTGTCCTTTCCTTTCCCAATCTAAACACCTAGTCCCGTATTTACCACTAAATATGCAAAGAAACACTGGGAATCAGTCTGGAGAGTTCTCCAAACATGCTACTTCCAATTCAAACTATTCATATTCAAACATCAGTCTCAGCCTTAGCAACCAGAACTGTTCTCTGCTATGAATGTTATTTCTTTGCAAATATTCTGTGCATTTCCAGTCTTCCTATCTAACAATCATTGCAGTAGCCCCCCAGTTTTTCTTCACATAGTCTCAGCTTGTCTGCGCACCCATCCAAACCGTCCTGCAACTTCTGTGCACTTCCAGGTATTCTGCCCCCTCATCCCTAGCTAATTTTCTCCTCATCTCTCTCCAGTACAGCATTACCCACTCTGTTTGGAACTAGGTCTTTGGCAATTACAGAAGGTATGTTATTAACTCTGCCAGCTGCTCCATCACCTGCACTCACTGGAAGCCAATTTTAAAAATCTTTTGTTCTTGGATACTCTGCTTATTCTAATTAGAGAGCTTATCGTAGGACTGCAGCAAAATTCTGCTTTGACAATGATCTTTCCTCCTTACTTCCATAACATAAAGAGCAAACTGTGTTTCAGACGCCAACCTATAGGGATCAAACTCCTGATTTTTCTTACCTTACGTTAATTTGTGACAACACTGGTAAAAGCCCAAGACCTTTCTTCTGGACCTTCTTAAATTATGTATGAGAGCTACACAAGAGCTCTGGACATTAAAGAAAGTATGCTAAATAATACTTGTTGTTTTTTTCAGCAGAAATCAGAGAAACAAGTTTTGCTAGCCACTTTTCATCAATTTTTTTCTCTGCTTCATTTAAGACTTTTTTTTCTCTCCTATCTTTCCAAGTCACATATAATTGGGCAGGAAACTCAAGAAGATAACAGCTGCTGGTGAGGAGGAGTTAATTTCTAAAGTGACACAGAGGATACCAAGGATGGGAAACCACCACTGAGCAACAGAAACACAACTTCTGGGCACGGCTGAACCCAGAAGTTTACTGGTTTCTTTCTAAAGTCAAAATAATGTCTAGGTCTCTTGTAACATTAAGCCTACTTATTAGCATATTAACTATATGTAATATAGAGTCAGCGTTTCACATCTGTGGGTTGTACAGCCATGGATTCAACCAACTGCAGATGGAAAGTATTTAGAAAAAAATGCATCAGTATGGAACATGTGCCAACTTTTCATGTCAGGTTCCCTAAACTACAGTATAACAACTATTCGTATGGAATTTACATTGATTTAGGTTTTATAAGTACTCTAGAGATGATTTAAAGTATCTCGGAGGACACGCATAGGTTACATACAAATACTGCTCTGTTTTATATCAGGAATGAGCATCTGCAGATTATTATAGGCAGGAGGTCCTGAAACAAATTCCCTGTGAATACCAAAGGATTGACTGTACTAATTCTCTCTTTTCACACATTTATTAATTTATCCATTCACCTTTTAACTCAATAAATATTTATTAGGGACCCCACGCAAGAAGATGGGCTAACTGCTGAAGACACACAGAAGGGCAAGGTCTCTGCTCACAATAAGCCTCAAGTTGTTAGGAGAACAAAATAAGTAAAGAGATAATAAAATGTGTGATAAACACTTATAAGCACTATACATGGAGCCAGGAGTAGTGGCTTTTTCGAACCTCTGATAAGATGCATAATTATGAAACACACAAGATAGCATTCAGTTGTACACATTTTTACTGGGGAAACTGCACTGACAGTGGCTTACCATTGCACAAATCTGTATTGTAACTAAGTTTTTTAAAAGGTGCAAATAATATTTGGAAGTATTGTCACTGTGAATTATTGCATGACATTATATGCCAGGAATACATGTCAGAAATGGTTACTAAAATAGCCATCGTAAGGCAATCACTGTAATTGCCTTTCCATGGCCAGACATATTTATAACATTCAAAGGAAAATCACATTGGTTTAAGAAGGTTGCAAAGCTGGGGAAAAAATAGGAGGAAATATTCTTGCCTAATTGAGCATTGCTAAAGAAGAAAGGGACTTGAATGAATTAGCAAGTTAGTCACAATGATAAGTGGAGTGTTTTTGTTGTTTAGTTTAGTTTTTGTATTTGGGGTATTTTTTTTTTAACTTGGCAGAAAGACTTGAGCTTAGAAAAATTGAAGAAAACTGATGAAAGACACACAGAATCTTTTTCATCTGAAAGACGAAAGATCAAATCTGGAGATGTTATTTCAGCCCTTCTCTGAGACTTTCTTTTTTTTTTTCCTGGG
>NW_003852484.1:7277204-7278437 GCF_000181295.1 Otolemur garnettii | reverse complement strand
TGCTGTCAGTAATTCTTAATTAACTTTGACAGCAAGAAAAAGTGCAGTAGGACTTGAAAGGTAGGTTTCTTGCCAAAAACTCAAGGCTAGCTGAGATTCTAAAACTTTCCAGTGCCTGAAGATGCTATGTATAGATAATAGAGAATATGTGTATCACAGGATTAGACACAAAGGCAAGTGGAACGAATGAGTGAGAATTAGGAAATTATTTGCACATATTTTCATTCATACCACTATTTATCTTTCTGTCACTCTTAATATATACCAATTCTATCTTTAAACACATTAACAAGTCGATGATAGTGTAATTAATTCAATGGAGTCCATTCACCTCCACTTTAGGTAAGCAAATCAGACGAGGTATATCTCTTGAAGCATCTATCTTTCCAGATTTCATGTCAGTTTGCCTCGTGGACCTCAGTTCTCTGATGTTGCCAAGAAAAGTCATTGATTTTCAGTTTGTCCCACTTTCTTCTGTCTTTTTTTTCAATTGCAGGACAAGAGTGATTGTAGGATAGGGATGATGACTTCCCAGCTCTTTTTGTTTCAAACCAGAAACCCAAAGTCTTTTAAAAAGCTTTAAATAAGGAAATTATAAAACTCTATTTTAAAAAAAAAATTACCCTATTTTGCAGAACAGATTAAAGGAAAGGTACCACGGAAGCAAGGAGATGGGTTAAGAGGCCACTATACTCAGTGACTTAGGTAAAAAGTGCTTATGGTTTTTAATGACAACATAGCCTCATGTTAGTGAAGAGATAGATGTAGATGATAAGGACATGAGGTATGAGAAGATCAAAGAAATGAAATGCCAGGTGGCACCTGTGTCTCAAAGAGTAGGGCGCTGGCCCCATATACTGGAGGCGGTGCGTTCAAACCCAGCCCCAGCCAAAAACAACAACAACAAAAAAAAAAAAAAAAGAAAGAAAGAAATGAAATGCCCTGGATAAGTGAGCTATCTACCACAACTTAAAGTTACTCAGTACGAGAATAGAACTTGATTTGAAGAGAAGGACTTAGAGCCAGAAGAGAAATGCTTTAATAAATAAAGTAGGGCAACAATAAATAAACCTGTTGGATGACCGTATGAAAAAAGGAAGAAATTAGTATATTCAAATAGCATGGAACTGACTATAATATGATTATATTTTAATGTTTATTTTTGATATCAAGCTGGGTATGTGTCTCTCCTCAATTACAGTAAATTGGAGAGAGACAAAAGCACTTATTCCA
>NW_003852484.1:7261098-7276993 GCF_000181295.1 Otolemur garnettii | reverse complement strand
AGATCCTTTAGATTATGCGACAATCAGGGAAAACAGGGATGGGAACAAGGTGACAATAACACAACAGCACTGAAGGTTTGTCTGACCTCACGTGATTCCAGAGTCCTAGCCAAGCCTGGGTGGCTCTGAGGAGTCACAGGGCAGACAGGTGGCAGCTGTGCTGGGCAACAGTTATTAGCAGGCATCATGCAATCAGATAGCAGGAGGCAGCTGCAGTGAGCAGAGGCGAGAACCTACATTTAGTGGCCCCTCGCGAGGTGCAGATTAGCAGTGGGTGGAAGGTATGGCGTGTTCTACCATTGCACTTGCTCAAGTAGCTCAGGGTCTTGAAACCTATGCAGTTTCTCCCAACAGTAATATAGTCCACGTTTCTGCGTAAGAGGACCTTAGATCATCATTTGCATTTAAAAGTGAGGGTGTGAGGAAGCTTGAGAGCCTACCTTCACACTCCATTTACATTGCAAGTACCTCAATTGTGCTTCAATTGTTTATTATGGCAAAGTTGGTAAGGCTTCCTATGATCCTCTTGGAATGCTGACTCTGACAAAAAGACCATTCATTTTTGCGGAAGCCACCACAATTGAGCAGATATAAGCATTTGCTCTTCTTTTCTTGCTCTTTGAGGCTCATTACATTCTGCCTGGATCCTGAGAAATTTACAGCTTCTTTCCACATTTCCTTCACTGAAGCCAAGTCCCCTGCTGTCTGACTCCTCACCAAAACATCTTTCTCTGGACCTCTCCCTTTGTTCATCGTTTCTCCTGCTTGTGACAACTGTCTCTTGCATTTATTTAATGAAAAGTTCTCAACAGAATTTGAGGTCTTTCTAACAAGATTTTGCCTTCTTTTAACTTTGTTTGCCTAGATAAGTAAAATGTTATCAGCAGAGAGAAGCATCGTATGATCACATAGCCATAATTATAATTCCATTTATTTATTATATGAGAACGGAAGTCTTTCATAGAAAATAGCAGTTTTTTAAAAAACATTTTTGCAAGTTCTGTTTTCGAAGAGTGCCAGACCTGTTATTTAAGAGTGGGATCATGAATGAATTACAACTGAATTATAAGGTTTCTTAGAGAATCCAGAATAATAAATTATTTCCTGACAAGGTCTGTAAATACTGATTCTTACTTATAAGTTAGATAAATAGAATTTAACGTTGCAAAAAGCAAACTTTTTTTTATAGATGCTTCAATTAAACAACATGTAAAAAAATCATTCCTTTTTTTTTTTTCAGTCACTCCATAGGAAAATTCACATGGTTCTCATAAAAATAAAAGAATATGTTCCTTAGGACAATTTATTCTGTTAGAACCTGTCTAAGTGAATAAAATAAAAAACTCAACATAAACTACATGCTCTTTTAACATACAGTTTAGAATTCAACTGATTAACTGGTTTCATATTATATTTATTTTTAAGTACAATAATGTCACTGCTGCAGGATTATATCGTTCATCAGAAAGATGAAAAGCAGCTTCCCATGCATTAGAACGACAGTGTACAGCAGCCTCTAATGGATACGTGGTAGAGTGTAACATGCATAACTCTGGCTGAAGTGGCAACAGGGGAATATTGGCCTTTTATTCCATCATTGTATATATTAAATTTAAGTTTACATATGAAAACTTCAAAGGATGAGTTTTCAAAGATAATAATGACCCAATCTAAAAGCTCAAAAAACGATTAAGATCATGGATTATTAATAAAAGAATATACCCTAGATCACTGTATTAGTTTCCTATTACTGTCCTAATAAATGACCACGCACTCATCCTCTTAAAATGACACAAATTAATTATCTCATAGCAATAGGTTAGAAGTCTGGGCTGGCTCAGCTAGCTTCTCTGCCCTGCATTACAAAGGCCCAAATGAGGTTGTTGGCTGGCTGGTTTCTTATCAAAAGGTTCTGGGAGAATCTACAGTTCCTTGAAACTAAAGGACCAAGGCCCCCTTTTCCTTGCTGGTTGTCAGCTGGGACACTCTCTCAGGCCTCTCTCCGGTCCTTGCACTTGGACTCCAATTTTCAGAGCAGCAACATGTCAAAGGTTTCTCATGATCCTAACATCTAACTTTCCCTTCTGCCAAATCTCTCTTTTCCTTGAAGCCAGAGATAGCTCTTAGCTTTTAATGTTTCATTTGATTCATTGTGCCCACCAGAATAATGCAGGATACTTGCCCTATCTTAAGGTTCATAATATTACGTTTATTACATTTCATATTCCCTTTTGCCATGGAGTATAAAATATTCATCAATTCCAGGGATTAGGACAGGGGTATCTCTGAAGGATCATTATTTAGCTTAGCACACCCACTAAAAATAAAAGGAAAATTAAAAGTGACAAAAGAACTATAGAGTGCCATACATGGTGTGGTATTATTTTTAAAAGAGTATTTTGGAAGAGAATAGCAAAGCAAATCATGGTATGTCCAAACTAGAAAATATTATGTGGCCATAAAAAAATCCTATTTTTTAATGTGTATTTAATTATAACAGAGATTTATGCAATCTAAGTAAAATAAAATTATGTATATTGTATAAAACATATTTTGCATATACATATATACAGAGCCATGTACATATATTTATGTATTTAAATGTATATTCACATATTTATATATGTAAATGCACAAACATATCCATATGTATGTATAATTTATGTACTACATGTGATATCTTTATCTACCAAACATACAAATACATTCGTGTGGCAATCTCTGAGTAATGATAATATATTTCTTTCTTTATATTTTTCTGTGAGTATTGTAATATTTTCTAAAACATCATGATCAGAAAATAAAATTCAATGTTTAAAAAAAGGAATAATATCACACATAGTTTCTCATATAAAATGGAATTTTTCAGCAAAAGAATCCGATGAGTAGGGCCGTGCCTGTGGCTCAAAAGGGTAGGGTGCCAGCTCCATATGCCAGAGGTAGTGGGTTCAAACCTAGCCCCAGCCGGAAAAAAAAAAAAAAAGAAAAAAAGAAAAAAAAGAATCTGATGAGTAATCCTATGCACAGTTCTTAGTTTATCATGAATTAATGATAAAAGGAAACCTGGTACCCTGAGACAGGAATAGGCAAAGAGGAAGAAAATTCATGCTTTATAGATACATAAATCCCCCCAAATAATTGAAGGCTCACAGAAGTTTCTTTTAGCAGGCAAATTCTTTTCTCAGTTCCATTTAAAGTTTTTTCTCTAACCTGCAGTATCAAGGGCTTTCAGGATTTGGGAGTATCTTAATTTTACATGTGTGTGTGTAAGGAATTCTGACATGGGTCGCACATCCGGGCCTCTACAGTTTCTTCAAGTCTCCACTTCATCTTCCAGATTCCCTAAAACTACATCATTGGCCTTTTTTTTTTTTTTTAACCTTTTCCTAAAAAAAATTTCAAATATTAAGGGACGCGAGTGTTTTTGTTTTGCTACACGAGCATTAGACAATGCTGAGGTCAGGGTTTTCAATGTGCCTGTCACCAGAATAGTGGTCATTGTCCCGGATAGGTAAGTTTCATCCCTCACCTCCTTCCCACCCTCCCCCAACCTGTTCCCAATGTCCTTTACACCTCTTTGTGCCTATGCGCACCCTCTTATTAGTGAGGACATGTAGTATTTGTTTTTCTATTCCTGAGATACTTCACTTAGGATAATAGGCCTTCTCTTTTGATGAAGGGCAAAGTAAAAGAAGAAACAATCTTTCCTTCACCCTGGATGGCAAGTAACTCTATACTATGAGTTAGGGGAAAGCTAGATAGAGCCCTTTGACAATAAAAGGAAAATTGCCTGTGTTTCTCATGCATTCTCAATGTCAAAAACATTTCAAAAGGATTTCTAATATCACCTGTTTCTTCAAACAGTAAATCATTGCCAAGGCGAAGGAGCTCAATTCCAAGCCCTGCCCTGTGGCTTCATACTTTATTAATATCAGCGAGTCTGCTTTAAGTGGGGAACACTGACATACGTCATTACAATGGGTTATTACTGTCACTGCTCCATTTTTTTCTGAAATTCGCTAAGAAGGCAGTCATTCCTGTTTGGTCTGAACAGTACTCTTCTTCACAAAAGAGAAAAGGTAGCCTGAAATTGAGTACTTTTAGGTATGACAGACAAGCCACATGCCACTAATACTCAAAGATGGCAGAATAAAGGATCAGAGGAATTAATTGCTCCCCACTTTTCCTAGAAAAAAATCCTAGATCACGAAGAATAAATCAGCGTGATGAGCACTATGCATTGGGGACTCTGGCTGGGCAGCAGGCCTGCCCGGTTACACGCTGTATGGCTACATTAGTATCTTCCACAGATGCTTTAAAAAAAATAAATAAATAAAAAATAAAAAGAAATTAATTAAGTAGTGGTTATTTTTTCATCTGAGACCTTTTAAGGGTGAAGACTATGTCTCATTCATCTTTGTGTCCTCAAAGCCTAGCACAGTGTTCAATTAGAGTTGACTAAATGACTGGTTTAAGGAATGAAAGCACAGAGGAGAAAACTACAGAGAGAAGCAGAAAAGACACAGAAAGTGGGAAATAGAGAGGGGGTCTTGCAATGTAGGAAGAAATGATCTCATTTTTTCCTTATCCTACGCTGACTTAGCCTAGACAACATGCTGCTGCATTTTATAACTCTCTTTCCCAGGGACATCAGCATGCCCCCTAAACTTTTTGCAATAGTAGATATTTGGTTTATACCATGAAGAAACCATTTCCTGCCTTTGTATTTATTATTTTCTACATCTCTTTTATTTCTTCTCTAGAAATCCACCAACGAGTTAAAGAGCTAGGAAGAGAACTGTGTTTTGAAGTCTAATGTATGTTCTATTTGAAAGAACTGCTTCTGGTGTCTAAGAATAATTAACAACACACTTTAATTTATGAATGTCTTTGCTCAAAGGTCTTCATCTGTGGGAGGGGTGGAGAAAGAAAGAAAGACTGGGAGGCTAATGGGAAACCTTCCTGTCCTTGTGCTTACCTCTGGGGTAGCGCCGGGAGTGGTATTGAAGAGGTCAGAGAAACGCTTGCTGAGCTCTGTTTTACATATGTGCATTATAAATCGGTAACCTCCATATTTTAGATCTTAGACAAGCCTCTCTCCCCTCCAGTGGGTATGATTTAAGAATAACAATGTGACATGAACGTCGAGAGGAGAGGATAAGTGAATAAAGAAAAAGGACGGCGGTGAATAATTAAAAGGAGGGGGAGAGAAGAGGAGGAGAAAGAAACTGACTCAGAAGAGCAAGATGGATTCATCTCTCCTTTGTCTTTTCCATGCACTGTACCTCTCTTTTAGGAAAGGCGATGTCCTGATTCTTAAAGCAAATAAAGGTGGCAATTAAATACTGACAAGAAAAATAATAAAAAGAAAGGAAAGAACAGAAAAGGAAAGACTGCCTCCTCCCTCAACCATATAGAACGATCCTGATAACCTTCTCCCTATTTATCAACATGATAAAAGCCAGAGAATTCGATCTTAAAGGCCTGGGTGGGCGGTGGGGGCCTTTTTAAGCATCGAGATCTTTTCTACAACCTCCCACCTGTCCCATTTTCTACTCCTCACCCCTACCCATGAGTCAGCTGCTGGGCTCAGTGAACTCATGCGCCTATGTGAACAGTCCTGTGTGGCCACACCTGCTCTCGCACCCGGCTCCAGCCCCACTATTCGCTGCTACCTGCTTCTGCTCAGCTCCCATGGCCTCAGAGGATCTTTGGATACTGTGTCCTCCAACTCACTGCCTGCAGTCTCTGCTCTTGTAGCATGTTCTGAGTCCTTGCAGAAAGGACTTTTCTTGCAGAAAGTACCCAACCCAAAAGACCTTGG
This sequence comes from Otolemur garnettii, assembly GCF_000181295.1. NCBI lineage: Eukaryota > Metazoa > Chordata > Mammalia > Primates > Galagidae > Otolemur > Otolemur garnettii. The sequence goes on along the minus strand of NW_003852484.1, from coordinate 7,271,169 downwards.
TCTTGAACAATATTTTCTATGTTCACTTCAATGGCCACTTTTCAGTAAGACTTTTATTCCATGTCACCTACATGTATTCTTCAAGCAACTCGTCTCAACATCCCTGGACCTAAAAAGATGTCCTGGACCTCCTTATTCTACAGATCCCTGGATAATATGAATTCCTTTCTCCTCCAAAGGCCAGGCCTCAGTGTGGCCCCAGCTGCCTGTTCTCCAACTTCCTCATTACCTCGGAGCAGTCTGCCTTTCGTCTTTACTAGGGTTTGAGTTCACCAGAGAACTCCAGTCTGCAGGTGTAGGCCTGAAACAGAAGCAACATATTTCACTGCTACCCACTTTCTGACTACTTCCAATACGTTCTTTTCTTCTAGTCAGCCTCGTTGCCTCCTAAGTTACATACATGAAAAATGCATCCTTATCTTAGGGCCTTTGGACTCACAATGCCTTGGATTCAAATTCTGACTTTCCTACCCTACTAGCTATTACCTTGGGAAGTCATACACCTGTGAGCCTTAGATGGCTCATTTATACAGTAAAAACAATAAACCTTGCCTCGCAGTCATACATGTATCATGACCAGAGATCTAGAGCTTCATATTCCTTCTCCAACACCACAGTGCCCAGCACAGGGCTCAAGAAACTAGGGCAGGGGGTAATACTGGATAGCTCACCAATGGAAAGTGACCTCAACAATACAAAGAAAGAAGATCAAATATAGGAAGAAGGGGAACACAGCTAGAAGGTTAAAGCAGCTCTTTATGGAGATTTTAAACATTTTAAAAGATTTGAAAAGTAAAAGTCTCCCTAGTAATCCTGTTGTGAAGGCCCCAAGTAACAAAGGCTTACATTAAAGTAGCAGAAGATTAGTCAAAGGCAAGTTTCTAGTGTTTTGTGAGAAATTCAGAGGGAAGCTACGGAGGCCGTGCTGCCATCTATTCTCTGCCTTTTAATTTTATTCTTCTTGCCTTTTAATAAATAGGGACTAGGACCATTTTCTACCTTTGTCTCTTTAGTTTCAAATGAGGCAAGATCGACGCAATGACAAAGGAGATGCTACCACTCTGCTTCCCTTTCCACAGTTTTTACATCTGTAATTCTGGTTTTGCTCACTGCATAATTATCTCATTTATATCATCACATTATCCTTATTTTGTAAATGGAGAATCTGAGGTTCAGAAAAATTAAGCGACTCCTCTTGTTAATTTCTCTTAAGATATTGATGTGATTAACTCCCTTTTTCTACACTGGGCCAATTGACAAAGTTCTTGCATGGGGCTTATATGATACACATACATAATGCAAAGTCACTGTAAGAAAAAGCACCTACATTTGATGCTTCTGCACGGCTTCCAGTTTTGTACCCCAGAAACACAGTTCTTCCTATTGGAATGGTTAAAATGAGTAAGGTCAGACCCAATCTGCGAGGTTATAGCTACCACGTCCTCTTACAATTTTATTTTGCATCTAAATTAAATAGTTAGCTATGCTGTATCGACTAGGATGAAATGAGGAATCTGGAACGTGTGATGTCCAGAGACAGCAGATAACAAGAAACGAGCAAGACCAGGACAGGGAACTGAATTTTTCAGATCTGGCCTTAAGGGGATTAACCAATCGCTCAGTGCCCCAAGCTCTAGATGGTCTGAAATTGGTGAAAATATACTCTGATCTATGTGGTAAGACATGGCAATTGGTTAATAATATGCAGAATGTGGCAATATTTGGCAACAAATATGTACATAAATCTGAGTGCCAAGGGCATCAATCACTTTCAAGCAGGATCACTGGAGAAAAGGCAGGGCCCAGATTTAGACAAAAGAGGCCTGATATAATCAGGGAGATTAGAGGCCATCAGTACCCCAGGGAGAGAGACGATGGTCAGAAAAGTTTTACAATAATGAAAAAAAAAAAAAAAAAGATGATGTTACTTAAGACATTGAGGCACTTTATTAATAATAATATGATTTATTGGTGTCTATGTCTCAGGCATTTTTTCAGGCATTTTGCATATAAAATGCAAATGTATTTGTCCATTAAGTAACTATACAAAAGGAATACCAGAGTTCTCATTTGTGAGAGGAAGCAGGGAGAAGTTTCAAAAGCCTCAGAGTAAATTTTAGTAAAATGAGGATTAAAAACATTATCTACTTCAGATTATCTTCGGGAGGATTACCTGAGTCAATATAATGAAGAACGTCAAAGAACATCTGGCAAATGTTCAACCCGAATGAAGGCTATCTCCTACTTGCTAAAAATAAATAAATAAATATTAATAATAAAATAACCTGAGATATAAAATCCTTAAGAAACTTGCTCAAGGTTAGAAAACTATTCATTGGTTTGAGCCAAGATGTGAACCCATCTCCATCTGACTCCAAATGCCGAGCCCTTAAACCGTGTCCAGCAGAAGCTCAGTCACACCCATGAGGCATACACAGTGTCAGGGGTCAGGAGAGGCCAGGGAAGCAGTGAGCAGTGGTTGCCGCTTTGTGGCCATTGAACCTAGAAGTTCATCCAGAACACAGAGAATGAGCTTTGAGCATCAAGACATCTGGCTTCAGTCATGTTTAAGATGGTGCTCCTAATACCAGCCAGGTTTGGTTAGACTAAGTTCTGGGTCTTGAGTATGGCCAACCTCTTGGGTGAAACTTAGCAGTGTTTATAGCCAAAGGGACATAAAACACCAAAAACTGTATGAAAGATATATGGGGAAAGGGTATAGTGGTTCCAGATTTCACCTTGAAGATTGTGAAGGTAGGAGATTTGGAAAAGATGGTAGGATGATTTTGTGCATTTAAAAGCAAACTCTTTAACTGGTTCTTACAAATGATTTCCAGGTACAGACTGACATACTACTGATGTATTTGTCCAATTTTCAGTTGCGCATTGACCAGTAGACGCAAAAATGCCCATTGCAAGGGCTACCCACTAACCCTACTGAGTTAATACAGGACACTTTATGACAAAGGTTTTGTCTGTAAAGGTTACAGCCAGTTTGCAAGCCCTCCCCTTGACCTGTGTGTTTATGGAAGTCTTTGATCCAGCATATTGCGTAATCCGCCAGAGATTAGAGTTGAGAGTTAAGGCCATGTAGAGAAAGACCTACCTCCACCACTTTGTTATGAACAAGGCCAGAGACAGGAGTAGATATATGGAAGCTGGTGCACTGAATCAGGCATTAAAGCCATTCAAATAAATGTGAAAAGGTTGCCGTCCATAATTTGGACAGCATGTCCTGGTGGACATAACACCAGCAATGCAAGAAAGAAAGACAACTCATGCAAACAATTCTGTCACTGTTACATTTTGTTTTTCCCCCTCCAAATGATCCTTGCTCAAATTCTTTTGAGCTAGACATTAAAACAGTGACAAGTTCATTTAAAAAACACACATATACACACCTTCCATCACATCCACCTCCCCCAGTGGAACTTAATAGACTATGAATAACTTAAATAAATATTAAAAACTTGCAAAAGTGTATTCTTATATCAAATCACATGAATGTTGAATTGTTTCAAAGAGTGTTTCTCTTTTCTTTTTTAAAATTCTTGACAGACCACCATTATATCAGGTGAGCATTGTAGCAAGTAATGATATTTAAAATTAAAGAAACTTTTCCATTTCACTGATGCCAATTTTAACATTTTATAATAGGTCTTTTTGGCAGTCTAATTATTGTTCTAATTCTATTAACACTTTTTGTATAGAATTATCTTCTAATGATTACTAAAACTTTTCATTTGGAGTTGTATCACTTCATTAATCTTGATTTCTTATAATTAATCAAAAAGTCTTTTCCTCACATTTGGGTCTTAGAAATGTTTATCTGTATATATCTAATGGATTCTTGACGGCATCTTTGTTGGCATTCTTTTAGAAAATCTGGAAGCTGAATAGACAGCATCTGAGAGACGGTGTGACTTCATGGCTAAAATCTTGGACTGGAGAGTCAGCTCATTTAGATTCAAGACAAATTCTTCCTCATTCTAGTTGAATGTTATGCAGCAAGTTATTAAACCTCTGTGTAGCTTTTTATTTTAATCTGTTCATCTGAAATCACAGGATTAATATCTAACTCATAAATTGATCATAAGGATTTAATAAAATAATTTGTGCAAAACCAAACAGGGCCCGGTGCATAATAAATATTCTAAAAGGTTAAATTATACATTATTTGTAAAATAGAAACAATCAGTAAATTGTACTTTATGCTGGCCTTTGGAATAAGACAAGCCAGAATTTTCATTCTTGTTCTTTGTTCTCCTAACTACATAGTGTTATGCAAGTTAATGCTTTTGGATTTACTTTTCTTATAGACATAGCTAGATATATGGATGTAGGTGTAGATATAAACAGAAATATATATCTGTGTGTATATATGTGTGTGTATTCATATTTGTGTGTATATGAATATATAAATACACATATAATGAGAATATATTATACTATATATGAATACCACCTATCATGTTTGCTAGAAAAATTAAAGTTTAAAAACTGATGATATAGTTTGCACTTGTTATATGTTGGTTATGTTTTATTGAAACAAATAAAACATAAAAAGCAATCTGGAAATCATTTATAATATTTGACTTAGATAATTTTCTTCTAATATAAAGGCCTATAACATGCTCAGGATCCATCCATTCACTTATTCAATCATTTAAAAATATTTGAATGTCTAGTACACACCAGGTACTGTACTAACACTTGAAGATAAAGTATTGAAAGGCAGAAACCTCACCTTCTGGGGACCTTTACATCTAATAAATGAGGCAAGTGAACAGGCAATGACAACACAGCCTGGGCTCCGTCATGGAGGCAGCTGTGGAAAGTAATGGGAGACCAAAGGGGGAGCTAAAAAGCTTGCCTGTATGGAATCTACGCTTATTCTTAGCAGAGAAGGTGTTAGCTAGAGAACAAAGAGAGGAAGAACAGCCTCGTCAGAGAGAACAACTTACGACAGGAATTCAGGGTCAGTTTCGTCAGGCCTGCAGCTATGGTGCAGGGAGAGGTGCAGCTGAAGAGCAGCAGCCGCAGGTCATCAAGAGGCACAGAGGAAGGGAGGAGCTGGGGAACATTCATCCAAGGACATACAGCGAGACGATGTAAGGATTACTCGGGTAGGAAATGGAAAGTGACTGGAAAGGGGAAAAACGGAGACAGAAAGCCTGTAGACAAAAAGATAACAAAAGAGTGATATCAAATTAAGGGTATTTATGTTTATATTTATGATATATTTACTGTAACTTAAAATTGGAGAAATATCTCAATAATCTAGTTGTCAGACGCTTTTCTTTAATGCCACTTGTCATAAGCTTTTCTTTAATGTTAGCAAATATTCTTCAAAACAATTTCTTGCGTTCATTTTGTGCATCAGAGTCTAGACTGGGGACTATGACCCACACAGAGCAGGTGTGCCTCCATAGAGAAGGAGCTGCGCCTGGTCCTGCCCTCAAGGGATGTGTGGACTAGAGGAAAACATAGACCAGCAAATCGTAGGTCGTATGTCAGCATTCCCGGTGTTCTGGAAAGATTTGGTCTGGGAGCATAGAAGAGGATGGCCTCCCAGAGGCCTGGGATTCAGGGAAGACTGCACACTAGGAGGTTTTCACAGACAACTGAAGACTGCAGAGGACCTAGCCAGTGAAGGCTAGGCACAGAATAGCATTACAGGCAAACTCAGATGTTAAGGGCCAGGGCACCTGCTAGAAAAGGAAGAGTTTGGTCTTTCTGGAGCCTGGAAGAGAGGGAAGCTCAAAAGTCAAGACAGGACAGGTACGTAGGAGCCTCATTACCAAGGGCTCAGCCATCAGGTTAAAGGAGTGGGACATGGACAGATTTTGAATTTTCATAAAAACATACTGGCTATCTTATTAAAAAAATGAAATGTTAACTATCTGGGTATACCAGATATTAAGCAGGAATCGAAATGACTACACCAGAACAAAATCCTTCAGAGCTAGAAATGTACAGTAAATTCTTTCATATTACCAATAACTAGTATCGTGGCTGCTAGCAGCCACTTGAAAATTTTCCAATGACCAAATAAATTGCAAGAAACAAGATGCATAATGGCAAGTTTATTTACCAGACTTTAACCAATATTTCATTGTATAGCTCTTTCTAATTTCTCTCCTATTTTAAATAATGTTGAAATTAACATCTATGAATTTAAATCTTGAAATACATCTTTATTTATTTACTTAAAACAGAATCTTAGCAATGGTGTTACTGTTTAACAATACAAAACCTTTTTAGGGTCCTAATAGATTGCACTGGAATAAAATGATACTCAAGTTTCACTCTATAATTAGCAAGAACTTTAGAGTGCCTGTTCCCCCACATCCTCAGCACAACTGGATTATCTGTAATACGTTCAATGATGATTTGCAATTATTTCATGAAATCCTGGAGAAGAGTCTTATATCTTTATTATCTATTTTTTTCTTTTGTTAAATATCTTTAACTATGTCTTCTGTCCAACACAAAATAGTTTATTGATTTTTATTTTACTTTTAATTTACAATAAAAATACTTAGGCCATGGTTTTTATTTGTGACTACATTTTAGCTAAATCGTGCAAAATAATCTATTGTTTTAATTATCTCTTTTAGAAAGATGTATAGTGCTATCTTCATGGTTAGAGATAAATCAGTATAACTTTCCCTGTGAGCATTGTATTATCACTGAATCATAAGCACATTTTATAAGTTAATAAAATCTTCTCTTTGTCTTATATTCAAATATATTTCCTACTCCTTTCCCTTTTACTTTTATGCATAGAAACTTTTGACAATCACTTATAGATTTGTTTTACAATTTTATTCCTCCTGTTTTTCATAGTTTCTTTTTTTGTGTGAATTCAAAGGATTCATGCACTATTCCGTACATTTTATTTTAAATTAGTAATAAGAACATTTAAGCCATGGTTTCCTGTGAGTCGATGTTGTCTAGTGCTTTTTGGTTAAGGTATATTTTTATTTTCATTATATTTCCCAAATGCATGTAGTTTAGTGATGAGGAGCTGAACTCAGGTAAGCTCAAGAGAATTCAAGTTCTGGTTTCCCAATAATCGTATGGCATCCAAGTCGCTCCTTAGCCCTTCCGCACTTCAGCTTTCTCATCTAAAGAATAAGAGTGATAGCAGCCTCTACCTCACTGACCATGCAAATCCTGAAGGATCTGCCACATTGCTGTGAGATAGATGACTGCGGTGTGGTGACAGAGAAGCCAGGCCACATCCCCGTCCTCATGGAGCTAATGTTCCAGTGGGGAGCTGACAGTAGACAAAGACATGAGGGCACTATAAAATGTCGGGAAGTGAATTGGTGCTCGGGAGAAAAACAAGATGCAGTAAGGGTATACACAGAGCCTCAGGTCTGGCATTTTTAATAAAGTTATAATACCTAATGTTTCTAAAGTACATTATGTGCCAGGGCCTGACCTATAAAGGAGGCTTCAGTTGAACTTGCCTCAGACTCTCTCAGTTATTCATAGGAGTATTTTCTTGGTATGTTTTCCTATTTTAATTCAAAGGGACAAGATTATATTGACAATTAATTGTTTTAAATGTTTGTTTTTTATTTTTACAAGCAGGGAATAAGGTCTATACATTTTCTGCATTGTGAAATTCTTGAGTATTTACTATGGCCTACCACAGAAATTATTTAAAACCTAGACTGGAAGCTATAAATTTCACATTTCTTATCTAAAGATTATCAGAGTAGATGCCTATATATTTATCTTTTAAGTATTAAATTATTCAATGGCTATATAAATTCTATTGATTATATTATTGAGATCATTTTCCTTCAATTTTCTTATTTGTCTAGAAAGGACTTAAAGCAATATCTTGTTACCGATTTCTCTTAATAATTTTTATATAATGATATTTAGTGCCTAAATCTTTAGGATTCACATCTTTAGTGTATATTGTACTATTCATCAGAATAAAATGATACTTTACTGTATCCTGTTTGGGTTTAATTTCCAGAGAGTGACACAATTTTTACCATGGAGTATACATACATAAGGCGTATACATAGTGAAGAAATGAACAATTTTCCCTTTCTTGTGTATAAATTTTAAGACCTTCTTATGTGTGGGTTTGCCTAATGTTAATTTGCACTTTTACTTTTCAGTTTCATTGTATTTTAAGTACATGTCTGTTAAGCAGCCTATGGTTTGATTTGTTTTTTACCATAATTGAGAACATTTTAGAAGCCTTTTTTATAGTGTATTGGCTCTATGATGCCATTTTTATCTATTATTTATGAGTTGGGATATTTTCAACTTGTCTTTAAATTTAATACTTTAAGTAAAAACATACATGTGTCACACACACATTTTTATAATCATTGTCATGAAATAATCTCTACTTATTATTTACTCTTCTTGTTCCTTCTGCCTGCCCCAGTAATAATCTAACCTTAACCTCTGTCATACCCGATGTGTGCTAACTTTGGGAAAGCCTTCTAGCTGAGTCAATGGATATCATGTAATCGCCATTTATCTGTGACACATGTGCTTCCCTGTCACAGAAGCCTGCTAAGAACAGAAATCTGCTAATCTAGTTAAAACACAGTAACCTGATAGAAACATTCAACGTCAGTGATTATTAGGTCACATACATGCCAAATGACTAGGAATGCAAGAAAAGACACAGGCATTACACATACTCACTAGATAAGGCTATACAGTATGAGCACAAGGTGACAAAGGGTTCTTTTGGCTGCCTCAGAGTATAGCTGACCTGTGTCTGTCTCTACTACCTGGAGTTGCTACTGATAAACTCAGCTCAAAAGGTGGTGATGTACTCCATAAAGGTAAATGTTATTGAATCAATAATGTTGATAGATTTTAGGACCTTAATAGCCCCTCTCCTGAGAAATTGTTTTAATGCCTAGCTATTTATAACTTCACTTATTAGCAAGGCTTTTGTGATAGAACCTGCAGATAATAGCTTGAATTATATATGAACACGTATGTCCTCTCTCTTTATTCTTTTTTAACAATTAATATCTGGGCACTCCCCAAATCTAGTTAATTTCCAAATGTACATGATCAAAATCCAAGTCACTGAAACCAACGCTCTAGCTGAATAGTTAGGGTTTATCACACTTAGCTTGGTGTTTGAAGATAATCCTCTCTTAAGACTATGTCTTGGATTACTTCTAGTATATTCATGGAATGAATGACCTAGACTCCTTTTTAGAGAAAACATAATTAATGCATTAATGCACATTGGTCTAAGAGTGTAACTAGGGGGAAGAGCTTTCTAACAAAGAGGGATTACCTTCCAACCTCAAAAGAAGTGCTCTTCATAGGGGAAACTGCATCATGAAATAAAATGGAGTTGAGGAATCTGAGAATACAGTCTTAGAACACAAGTCGATTTTGTCAGGAAAGAGTGACTTTGGATAATGACATCAGTGAGTCAGGCCCTAGGAACCAGTAACAATGTGACCTACAATAAGAGAGATAAAAATCTAAGAGAAGAAGTTTAATTAAACAAATAACCAAATTGTAATTCTAGAGGTAGGATTCTAAATGTAATAAACCAACTCCCCAGCCTCCTTTCTGGTAGCTTAATCAGGATCATAACTGTGCTGATAATGAGATTCCCTTCTATCTCAGTAGACAACAGATTGTGTTAGTGGAGGAAGGAGAACCAAAGGCTTTAGGAGACTTTTAATGGCTAAGAAGGAAAACCAATGGAAGTCCTTGGGCATAGGATTGCCAGATAAAATGCTAAAATTTCATTCCTGGAGTCTCAGCTACTCAGGAGGCTTAGGCAGGAGAATCACTTGAGCCCAGGAGTTTGAGGTTGCTGTGAGCTATGATGACACCACTGCACTGTAGCCTGGAAGACAGAGCAAAACCCTATCTCAAAAAATATTTTTTTAAAAAGACCATAAACATTTATTACTACATGGATATTCCACATAATTCATTTTCACTGAAATTCTAATTTAGCTGGGCAACCTGCATTTTTTATTTGCCAAATCTGAAAACACTACTCAGGTAGGTTTCAGAGAAAAGGAAGCCTCAAGCATATTGGAGTCC
>NW_003852484.1:7239962-7261030 GCF_000181295.1 Otolemur garnettii | reverse complement strand
CAAGTTTGCCCCCAAATGAATAAAATATTCTAAAATCTTTCTAAAATTCCCTTTTATTTAACAGGATTATTACTTATTCCCTCATCAATATCTTAATAGGAGAACCACTGCCAGAACTTAAATTTACTGAATTCTCACTGATATGAGATTCAAGCTCCTTTTAAAAATATAATGTACCAAGGAAGAAAATACTAGCTAGTAAATGATCAAATATATATGGGAAGGCAGGAAGGAAAAAAAAAAAACAATCTGGTAATTAAAAAAAGAAGAAAACAATAACTGTTTAAATCTGACCATGATAGTGTTTAGCATCACTTGTAAGTAAATTAAAATTGAGTAAACTCCCTACATTTGCATATTTAGCTCAATCTAAGGATTTTCACGGCTTCTTTCTCATTCTTAGACAGATTCATTCCCTAGTGTTTCTCCAGTTTTAAGATGAATGTACCCGTTTATCTTGTCACTTCAACAATTTCAATTGAAAGACTTTTTTTCTTTTTTTTTAACCGATGTCAGTAAGAAAACAACTGCTATCTGTAAAGAGGATTTGAGTGTGGCAGTCTGGAAGCTACATGTTTCTCTTGTTCTCTCTTTCCTCAATAGGAAAAGAGCAGCCTCCATTTTGTGAAAAAGAAATGTATAATATGCTCGAAAATTCATGATGCGAAACAGAATGTTGTGTCCCTGTGTGTGTCTGTGTGTGTGTGCTGAGTGTGTGCATGTTTAGTTAGGCCATGGCATTAAACTCCTAGAGGTAGACTGGAGTGTAAAGATTACCTCCCTAAAACCCCCACAAAGGTGGAAGTGATAGGTTCCTCTGTGGGTTTCCAGGCAAAAGCTCCTTCAGCAGTAGTTACAGGAGAGGGAGTAAAAGGGATGCCTGGGTAGGATTTCCTGAAGTTCCAACCCCCGGCCCTCTGATTCACTCTCAGCCCTCACACCATGAGTTCTACTTTCACAATACTTGTGCTTCTGGCAACTCAAGCCCACTTGTGACTCCACAGAGCATCTCTTAAGAGTGAAGCCAGCTGGTGTGCCCGCTGCCGTGGCTCCTGGAAAACGGAGAGAGATGGCCTGGCTACCCTGACCGGCTACCACTTCTGGCCGTTAGCATGCTTATGAGCTTCCAAATGCTGTGCTGGCCTTTTGACGAGGCTGTTCACAGTTCTGCACTTCCAGGTTTGGGTTTTTGTAGAGAGCAGGGGAAAGTCAATACGAGCTACGTGATTATGGCCGATGATAGTAGAAGAGCCCGGCTACCACGTTCACGCTCACGTGGGCAGAAACCTGCTTTGAAGTTCAGGGATTTGGAGCAAAACATGTCTATACTGTGGGTCCTTTTGATTAGAGATTTTTTTTATTATTAATTCACCCATGTTTCCATGGTCCCATCACTAGGATCACAGTCCTCAGAGGAGTGTGGAGGCTCTCAGCCACCTGACCTTGAGTGCATCACTTTGCTTTTCAGAACTGCCATTTCCTTTGCTATAAAGTAAGAAGAAAAAGATTGATTGAGTGATTTCTAAACGCCCTCTATCACTCTATTAGTAAAGGAATGTATTTGGCTCTGGTAGCCGAAATCCAACCACAGCAGCTGAACCACCTGCAGAGGCTTATTTTTCTCCTATAATAATAAGTATGGAAGTTGGACAGTGCAGGCTGGTGCAGAGGCTCCCCCACACCAGCAGGGAGTAACTTTTGATTTTGTTCTTTTTACTTGTGATTTCAAGAAGGCTTCTGTATCTTCAGAAATTGTATCCAAACAAGAAAAAATGCAAAAGACAGGTTCAAGGAAAGCATACCTCTTTGTGAAAATTTTACCTAAAAGACCCAAACTTGTATTTAATCAGCAGTAAGTGTCTCACAGAGATATCCATAGCTATCAGAAAGGTGGGGAAACACAAATTTTAACTGGGCACATCGTCACTCAGTTAAAGGGGAGAATAGAGATTGGGTAATCAATCTAAGCAGAATGTGCTATAATCTCTCTCAGATTCTATATTTTTGTCATTTTACTGCCTTTATGCAACGCATCTTTTAAATCATGGAGAAGAAACAAAAGCCATTCAAAAATTTTGTGAAGAATATGGATTTAGGAACAGTGGTTCTGGAATGGTGACCTTTTGACCCTGCTAAAAATTGTCCCAGGATGTCTCTTGCCAATACACTTTGTTTCTTTTTAGACCAATTTTTTTCTTACTCTTCCTTAGTCTCTCTTTTTCATGTTTCTTTCTTATCTCATCTGAGCATAGTTACACCTGTCAGATAAATCTGGGGAGAGGAAATATTTTTAACTTGTAAAACTTGTAAGTATTTTTAACAACTTGTCTTGAATAACATCCACATCATCTATTTGGCTCGGTCTTCTGTTCAAGGCATGACTCTTTTCATCTGCCTCTTCCTAAGCCTAGCTTGCTTAGATTCACAACATCTATAATTTCATTGTTTAATAATGAATCCTTTCCTCTATTCCATCATTTCAGGATGATTACCTTCCTGTGTTCTTCACTGGTGTGGAACAGTAATCATTGTTTACAACTCTGCGCGTCCTTCCTGATTTGGAATTACTTGTGCGCACAGACATGTTTAGCCACATGCTTGCTTTACCCACAAAATGTAGGTGAAAGTGAAACTCACCTAATTTTAAAGTGAGTCCTAAAGAGGCCTCATTTGTTCCCTTTCACCCTCTTGAAATCTAGTAATTCACCAAGGAAATTTTCCTAGATAGCCACTCACCCCAAGCAACAAATTACAATGGTTTGACATTAGGCTGAAATGACCTGAAACCACATCTAGTTGACCTTCTCCCTGAAGCAGAGCTGCCCCAGCTGACCCCACAGCACTTCAAGTAATGTAAACCCTTGTTTGAGAAAACTATTGGCGTTTAAGGATGGTTTCTCAGACTGCCTTTCCATGGCTCACCTGACTAATTCAATTGTTAGGGGAAATTTACCTACTTTAGAGTATCCATGGCTGGAATAATGCTAAGAAATGCTGGTGGGTGCCTGAGTGGCCAATGGTCACTGTGATAACCCTAATGTGATTTCCAAGATTTCTCTGAATTCTAAGGTTGACTCTAAAGTAACCACAGTAGAAAAAGGGGGAAATAAGGATATCTTCACTACCTCCAACAGCCATTGAAAGGGATCTACTGCCTAAATTCTGTTTGCTTCACCGGTTTGACTAACGTAACTTCCTAGACCCATGCACCTGTTTTCCTATTAGACAGAACTTCTGTGCCTACTCAGCCGGCAACATTTAAGTATACAAGTGGTAATGATTTTTCAGAAATTGTGAGAAGGCTTTCAGAAAAGGTGATACAGAGACTTGAGACATAATAATGAAAAATTCCCCACACTACTTAGCTTCCAGAAAGGAACAGCTGAGACTCAGAAGGAAATCTGGGTTGCTCTCGTATCCATAACTGATAATTGCACCCTGGAACAAATGTCATATAAGCATCTTTTCTATCAGCCCAGGTCCTGGATGAACTTCTGGACACACGACAGAACTGCTGCCCCAGCCCTGGCTCTTTGCCATTTATGACAGGAGCCCCCGAAGAACAGGTGCCTCTTCTATTGCAGTGTTGACTACCACAGCCCAAGCAGTTAGGTTATTGGCAGGAATTTGGAGAGAGCTGCAGAAGAGAATGTTCCCCAGGAAGTCCAAATTTGCCTGTGTTGGTAGCAAGAGGAAATCCTGAGAGACTCCCTTTGCTCCTTGTCACTACACTTGTCCTGTCTGAAGTAAAATAAACTAGACAGCATCTGTGTCTGGTCCCTCTCAGAGGGGCAGGGGCTGCAGCTGGTTTCTCTCCCAAGGGGGTTTTGCAGTTAGTATATGTTACCCACTCTGGCACCTAGTCTACTGGCTGCCTTTCCTGAAAACTTCTTAGAATTCTGGTTTTTTGTGCTCTGAAAACTTATAGTTATTTACAATCAACCACTGACCAACAGGAATGAGGGGCAGGCAGCATATGTGGTTCAGAAAACCCTCTATAAATATGAGCTCTCTTTGATGAAGTGTGGCCTGCATGGGTAACAGGATGACTTAGGGTGAAGCCTAAGTAGCTGGAGAGCTTACTGAGAAATTGACCTATGCTCTGTTTTTCAATGTGTAGAGGGGAAAAGAAAACAAAGAAGCATTTTCTTTTTTCTGCAAAGCGGAAATCAAGCTTCTTTTGTTTCTTAGGTTTGGGCTCATCTTACCCGTAAAGGATAGGGAAGCAGTAATCAGTCTTGTGTTTCTAGACAACAGAGAAGTTGGTAAGTAAATGTGGATCATTCCAGTGACTACACAGGCTTCTGTGCATTGATGGTTTAAGGCCATAAGACTCAAAGCATTTTAGGGAATAGGCAGACATGGAAATGACCAATGTTGACATTGGAAGGTAAATTCAAGCTAACCCCTGGATTTCTGCGAGATAGTAGAAAGAAGTAAAGATTGAGAAAGATAGAGGGTTCTTGTCCTGCCTAGAGGGATTGGTGCTACTTAATTCCAGCTAACATTTGAGAACATGGACCTTATTTCAAGAATCAAAACAACAGCAGTAATAGTACCCAAGGGCATGGAAAAGCAAAGCCTTCCTCCTCTCCTATTTGGGGACTAAACAAACATCCCAGGATTCTTCTATGTAGGAATAATGCAAAAAATCTCTAAAAATGATTGATGTTGGATAATCCTACATATTTGGGTTATTTGAGGACTGGACCAAAGCCTACTAATTATATCCAATAAATTATAGTGCCTTGTACTAAAAATGCTGGAGAATACCATTATTTATAAATTTCTTCAACAAAGAATATTGCTGTTCTAAGATATGCAAATGGTGAGAATTCTGAGTTGCTTCTATTGAAGTGACTATAAGAAGAAGAAACTGGGGAATACGTAGAGAAAAACGAGAGAAAGTGAGTGACAGAAAAAATAAGAAATGTTTTGCAGTGATCCTTCAGGAAAAGTAATGGGAAATAGGAGAGGTAAATTTCTATGTCATGCCTGTACTCTGGTGGTTTGCAGGGAGAGAGAGAGCAGCGGAGTGTGGGAAAGTATGAGCAGAAGCTTTTAGGAGGACACAGAGCTTAACAGCTCAGAGTCACATAATCAGGAGTTCTTGAGTAGTTAGTTGGAGAACCAGATGAGGATAAAGTTTTGCTTAATTCATTAAAGGTGAGTATATAAATTAAATCTACTAGGAAAAGTGACCCAGAAGTAATATGTATAATACAAGGATCACAAATGGAAATTAAGAGCACATGTGCATCATTAATGACTTGGCTTCTATTTACAGAACTATCTTTCTTTATTGAGTTTTGTATCAGTAGCTGTGACAAACCACAGAAACGAAACTGCATTGGTTTTACTGGAAGTGAATTTATTTGAAGGATAATGGTAGTTCATAAAATCTTCAGGGATGCTATGGAACCAAGTTGTGATAAAGAACAGGAAATAAAGGGAAGTAAGATATGGCTAAGATCCTGCCACAGAAGCACAACCCTGGACTGCACTGCCCATGAACGTTCACTGTCGGGGCAGAACAATATGATTCCATGACACTTCACCCAGCATCTTGGGCATGCCTTAATCTTGGTTTTACTTCCTCAAGACTCAAAGTGCTTGGAAACAGTATGTAATTTACTGTTTAGAGTGATTTCTTACATCTTAGTTTCCCTCAACCTTTAAGTCCCACACTGGGATGTAGAATTTTCACAAGAATCCCCCAGTGGAGGAAAAGTCTTTCAAAATGAGGATGCATAAAACAATGACATCTGCCTTTTGAATTTATTAGATTGTATTTAGATTGTATAACTTCTACTAACTTTTTCTCTCGAAAGAGTTTTCTCATATGACTTTATCAGTTGTAAATCCTTGTATCATTGAGGACTTTCTATTACCTAAACCCCATGAGAAGGAATGAATTACCTGATAGTTCTGTGAATCAAAGTAAAACAGTGAAGATGAAGGAATGATGATGTACAATGGGTGACTCTTCTCTCTGTCCAGCTGATGCCACTATTATTGGTACCACTGTAGCAATGGAGAATAGAAGAGAGAAGTTGAAAGAAATAGCTCAGGAGGGAAAGAGAAAGAGAGAGAAAGAGAAACAGATACACTAAAGTACACAAAAGACCTTATCTCTATATAAAGGAACAAACAGAATGAAATGATATATGAATATTGATAATTATTTATGCCTTAAACTAAGTACATAAATTATGTGTCATATAGAATGCATTGATCGGAGTCACTACTGGCATTTCAGTGAGGAGTAAATCTGGAGGGGGTGGATTCTGATCTAGCTCACAACAAAGAAAACTGATCTAGCTCTTTATTCTTATCATTAGTCAATTATTCATTCATTTTTCAACAGTTATACAGGGAAACTGATTATGAACGGAAGATCAAACAATTAGGAACAAAAAGCTATGATAAGAAAAATCAATAAAACAAACAAAAAATGGAATGACAGATAATTAGGGACAAAAATTAGTCTCATGTTTCAGAGAAATTTAAGAGGCAGTGGCAAATAGACAAGCTAATCCTAAAATTCTTATGGAAGTACAAAGGACTATGAAAACAATCAAAAAATTCTGGAAGACTCCTAATTTCAAAAGTTACTATAAAGCTATAGTAACTAAGAGAGTATAATAATGACATAGGATAGGGCTATAGACCAATGGGATAAAATTGAGAGTTCAGAAATAAACTCATATGTCTATGATCAATTGATTTTCAACAAAGATAACAGAACAGTTTAATGGGGAAAATAATCATTTTTTAAAATAAATGTAACTAAAAAAAACAGATACACACATGCAAAGGAAAGAATTTGAACCTCTAGCTTATACCATCTACTAACATTAAGTCAAAATGGATTAAAGACCTGAATTTAAGAGCTAACATTATAAAACTCTTAGAAGAAAAAAAATGTACCTCTGCATGACCTTTTATTAGAGCAGTTTCTTAGATATGGAAAGCAAAATATTAACAAATAATGACAAAATAGTTACACTGAATCTCATCAAAATTAAACTTTTGTGCTCCAAAGGACACTCTACAGAAAGCAAAAGACAACTCCAAAATAGGAGAAAATATTTACAAAAGTATATATCATAAAGGTCTAGTATCCAGAATTATAAAGAACTCTTACAACTTAAAACACTTAAAAAAACAAAGACAGGGTGGCACCCACCAGTGAATAGGGCACTGTCCCCATATACTGAGGGTAGCAGGTTCAAAATCCCAGCCCTGGCCAAACGGCAACAACAACAAAAAATAGCTAAGCATTGTGTCAGGCATCTGTAGTCCCAGCTACTCAGGAGGCTGAGGCAAGAGAATCGCCTAGCCCAGGAGTTGGAGGTTGCTGTGAGCAGTGATACCACAGCATTCTACCGAGGGTGATAAAGTGAGACTCTGTCTCAAAAAAAAAAAACCCACAAAGACAAATAATATAATAAAAACTGGGTAAATACTTTTGATAGCCAAATAAGGTATACAAATGGCATCTAATAACAAGATAAAATGCTCAGCAGCATTCATCATTAGGAAATGAAAATCAGGGTGGCCGCAGTCACTCAGACCTGTAATCCTATCGCTCTGGGAGACTGAGGTGGGTAGATCACCTGAACTCAGGAATTTGAGACCAGCCTGAGCAAGAGTAAGACCCCATATCTGCTGAAAATAGAAAAACGTGGGTACCTGCATTCTCAGATACTTGGGAGACTGAGGCAAGAGTTTGAAGATGCTGTGAGCTACAACACCAGGGCACTCTACCAAGGATGACAGAGTAAGACTGTCTTGAAATAAAAACAATGAGATATCACATCACACCCACAAAGATGTCTAGAATGCAATAATAATACTAATTATAATACAGAAAACAACAATTGGTAGGTAGGATGTGGAGAAATTGGATTCTTCATGCATTGCTGATGGGAACATAGCTGATATATACAAACTGTGCAAAATAGTTTAGCAGTATATTAGACAGTTAAAAAAAATAAGTTTAATAGTTAAAAAGATAATCTAGCGTTCCACTCCTTGATGTATATGCAAGAAATTGAAACTAAAAAATTACACATAAAGGCTCCTAGTAGCATTATTTATAATAACCAAAAATTAGAAACAGACAATTTCTACCATGTGGTAAATGGATAAACAAAATATATATACACACACAGAGTGAAATCTTATTCAGCACTAAAAAGTAAATGAATAAAGTACTAATATACACACTACTATAACATGAATGACACTTAAAAATATTACGCTAAGTAGAAGACACCAGACACAAATGGCCACATACAGATTATATGATTCTATTTATGTAAAATGTCTAGATGATACGAATCCACAGGGACAGAAAGTCCCATGGTAGATTTCCAGGAACTGGGAGAAGGGAAGTATTAGAATTGACTGCTAATAGGTGACAGGGTTTCTTTTTGAGGTAATGGAAATGTTCTGGAATTATGTAATGGTGCTGGTTGAACAACAGAACGAATACACACAGAGAACACTCCCGCTAAGGCATATGCTTTTAAATGGTAACGTTTTTGTTATGTGAATTGTATTTCAATTTTTTGAAAAGAAGGACAAAAGAGGAAACTGTAGCTACAAAACAAGAATAGGCTACTATGAAAACAGTATTTAGAAAGTAAGAAATTGTTCTTAGAAATAAACACCTTACGTGATGAAAGAAAATTAAAAATTCAGTGGATTGCAAATTAATAACAGGTGCCTAGCTTAAGACCAATTTATTAACTGGATAAAATGAAAGCTATGACTGTATGTAGAAAAAGGAAAGAGCAAAAAAATATGAAGGAATATTTAAGAAATGTAAAGCTAGTTCTGAATGGCTCCATTGGCCAAACACATTGCCTTTTAGACTGCAAACATAGCCCACCAGTGGGTTACTGCAATAGACTAAACTGTGCTCCTTCCCCACTCCCCACCCCAATTCATCTTTTTAAGTTCTAACCCAGCATATGATGTCATTTGGGAGTTAATTAGGTCATGACGGATGAGTTCTTAGGAGGGGATTAGTGCCCTTATAGGACAAAGCAAAGGAGAAATAGTTCTCTTGGCCATGGGAGGATATAGCAAAAAGGTGGCCACCTGCAAGCCAGGAGGAGAGCCCTTACAGGAAATTGAATTACTGGCATCCAGATCAAGGTATATCCCAACCTCTAGAACTGACAGAAATCAATATAATTTGTTTAAGCCGTTCAGTCTTTGCTATTTGGTTATAAATAGCCAGAGAAGACTAATACGGTTATGAAATCAAATTTGCATTCTAAAATCAGCATTTTTAAAAACTTAAATTAAACTAAATGGGATAGATCAGAATGCAGAACATACAGTAATATATAATATACATGTGCATGCATTTGATGAACTACCAAGCAGTTCTTTCGATTGTTGTCACATATTTGATAGCAATGATGATTTGATAAAATGTTAATCAGACAAAAACAGTGACAATTCAGGGTTCAGTTAAAACAAATAATAAAGTAATTTCCTCATATTGAATAAAGGCATGGAATCTGTTAGTTTGAAGGGCCAATACAATTTGTTCACTGTGAACAAATGAAAACATCCACATCCAGGTGAAACTTTATAATTTGAAGGATGATTATGCATATTCAACAATTTAGAGAGCGGAGAATACTGTCGTGCTGTCATCAATTTTCTCCAGGATAAAATAATCAAAACCCAAACATTATGCCTGAAACACATTAATCAAATGGAAGAGAAAAATACAGGCACTTGATGGCAGGTAAGAACTTAGAAAGTCCACAAGCCACATATTCTTTATGAATAAAAGAAATTGCTCAAGAAGGTACTCCAGCAAAATGAAAAAAAAAAAAAAAAAGCAAGCCAAGGAAAGTGGATGACCTAGGATATATATTTAAGTATCATCGAGAAGGAAAGAAAGCTTAAAACTACTGCAAAGGGAATCCATTAAAATGAGATAATAGGAAAATTCCCCTACCACAGGAGTTTAAGTAACAATTCCTTCTCTGAATTGAACACACTTCTTAGTTCTATAAAGAATAAGATGTATATAATTAAATGTGAAGTCTGTGTAGTGAGTTTCAATTTTTGATCTCCACTGATAAAGCATGAAAGATATAGTTGTATAAACTGATAAATATTAAGATAAATTTTAATGTAAATATGATGACATAAAAGACAAAAAATGACTTAGAGATTACGAAATGATACAAAGAATAATAATTGCTTCTAATTTTCTTATTTTTATATCAGGAAATAAAGGGAAACTATCTTAAGGCAATAAATAAATAGAAGTTAAACTCACAAAGGCAACAAGTAGACAAACTAAAAATAATATGACCAAAAAAGTAGTGTGAGCATAAATATTTCTAGCAATTGCTTATTTCATAGCCCATTTAAGGGGAAATAGGGCTGTGTTTGTGAGTCTCGAAAAGACCTCCGAAGGAGGAGGTAGTTGATTAATTACGCTGACAGCCTCAACTAATGTGCCTTCCTGTATCCAGGCCTGTGCCCTGTATGTTAGTAGTCCTCTCCCACTATGACTCTGTGCTTAAACATGTGATTTACTTATGGCCACTAATTTTCTTGTAGTTAATTCAAGCTGAGGCTTGAAAATGCATTTTATATTTTCCTTTCCTCTCTGGTTTACTTTAATTGCCATGAGAACATGCCCTGGCTAGCTTGCTTCTGTGGATAAAATATATATAGCCAATTCCTAGCTACTACCTGAGGGTTTTTTCTTGTCTTCTCTTTCTCCATTTGTATTAATCCCTTCCCTGACAGCAAGAGCTTAATCCCCCTGTCTGTGACTAATCTCTGGACCATGCTGGACATCTCTGCAGCTCTTGGCCCTGCAGCTCTGAGTAGCACCACTTTCTCAGATCCCAGCACAGCTGCTCCTTGGCCCCTGGCCCTGCCCCTGGCTCCTGGGGCATGACTGAGTACCACCCCTTCATCCCTCACATGCCAGCCCCTCAATTTCTCAGGCCACAATGCTGTCTCCTAGGGTGGGGAAAGGAGCAAAAGGGAAGAGAATGAGAAAACTCAATAAATATTTTTATTTAAAATTATTTATTTGGTAAAGTTGTATCTCAGGAGGGATGATCATCATTGAAGACTTTGCTAATTAGAAATATTAGATGGGAGAAAGGATTTCTCAACCTTTAATAAAATCTTCTTTGGATGTCATCATTATTGGTGATATTCTCCTACTGGGACAATATCTTCTACCTGATATGCATAAAAACTAAATTCAGATACTAACTGGAAATGTTCAGCTGTGATACCATAAGCATAAACATTTTTGTAATGCCTACCATATTCTAAGAATATAAACTCTTTAAGCAAATAAAATATCATTTTGCAACCACCAGATGAATAAATTTTAAAAGCTTTGACAATGTCAAGAATTGGCAAGACTATGGAGAAAAAGGAACTTTCAAGTCATGCTGGCAGAAAATAAATCAGGATATTTTGAAAAGTAGTTTGAAAATATCTACTACATTTGAAGATGCACTTTTACTTTTGGCCCTGCACCTTTACTCTGACATTTATTTCCTAGACAAAATTTGCAGATGTTCACAAGGAGACATGAAAAACAAATAAATTAAAGCCTTGATAGGAAGAGGAAAATGGCACCAATGTCCATCAGTATGAAAATGAATACAGTATATTATCAAATACTATACTATACAGTGGTGAAAATTAATGAATGAGAACTACTGATATCAATATAGCCAAGAAAGACAAAGATGAGCAAACTTGTTGGGATGGTAGAATGTCTGGGGAAGGGCGCCTGTACATACATGAGACAGTTTCTGCAGCCCACATAGGCACAGTATGCACAAAACAGATACAGTCTTCACTCTTATAAAGTTAACAATATGTTAAAAGAGGCAGCAGTTATGCAAATAAAAATAAATAAATACACAATTAGGACCCATGGTAGGTGCTATGAAGTTTGGATAGCACTTATTGGATGTGAGAGATGGAAGAAATGGTTTCGCCAGGGATATCTTCTCTGGAAATGAAATATTTAAGCTGGGGCTTAATGAATAAAAATCCACCAAAAGAAAGGTGAGAGAAAGAGTCTTCCAGGTACAGGGAACATCACATGTAAAAGCTCTGATTCTGCGAACAGATTGTCAATCTCAAGGCACTGAAAGGACATTGTATGGCTGAGCAGAATGAGAAAGTGGAAATTTTAAGGTACAGGACAGAAGCCAGAGCATGTACAGCCTTCCAGGCCATGATCAGGAATTTCAATTTTATTCTGAGAATAGAAAGCCATGGAAGTAGTTTTGGAAGGAATATACTGTCCTATTTATACATTTAGAAGATGACTTTGACTGATAAGTGAAGAATTGATCTGATGAGAACAAGACCTTCAAAACAATGGTTTGAAACTACCATACTCATACAAGTCTTGGGTAATTGCTCACAGTCATCTTAGGCTAATGACATATGTCTGCAGACACAGGACATTGGTAAGAGCATAGACTCTTGAGACAAAAATGCATTGAATCCAAATTTTAGTTCCACAATATACTAGCTCTCTAATCTAGCACAACAATTATAACAGACAACATTTACTAAATTCTTAAACTGACAGCCTTGAATTTACTAAAAAAGTAAAGAACCATAACTTCATATTTTAATTATTTCTCATTCTCATGCTTTAAATTTTGATGCCACAATTTATAACTTTTTATACTGCATGTCCAATTGTTGCAATTATTACTATTTTTAATAGTTGTCTTTTAATCTTCATACAAACAATATGATGGTTTTCAAACCACAATTGCAATACTAAGGTGTTCTGAGTTTGATTACATACTTAACTTTGCCAATGAGTTTTATACTGTCATATGTTTTTGTGTTACTCATTGTGTCTTTTATTTTTCCATTTTGAAGAGCTCTTTCTAGCATATCTTGTAAGACAAGTCTGATGGTAATAAACTCCTTCAACTTTTCTTTTTCTGATAGTCTTTGCGTATCTCTTCTTTGTTTTTAAGGATAGCTTTACAGAGAATAGTATTTTTGTTTGGCAGTTTTTTACTTCAGTGCTTTGACTATACTTGGCTTCCCCCTGGCCTGTAAGGTTTCTGCTGAGAAGTGTGCTGCCAATCCCCTCATACGTTACTGGTTTCTTTTCTCTTACTGCCTCCAGGAGCTTCCCCTTGGCTTTGACAGTTTAATTCTAATATGTCTTGGAATATTCTTATTTGGATTAAATATGATTGGTGCACTTTGACCTTCTGCACCTGATTATTTATATTTATTTCAAGATTTGGGAAATTTTCTGCTTTTATTTATTTAAATAAAGATTCTAGACTCTGTCTTTCCTGACTCCCTTTTGAACACCATGATCCCAGTACAGTATTTGCCCTTATGATGTTTTCCCATAGATCCAGTAAGCTCTCTTGGTTCCTTTTCTTGTTTTCTTTTTTCTGCTCTGGTTGCATATATTGAAATATCCTGTCTTTGAGTTCTTTCTTCTGCTTGATCATTTATGCCACTGATGCTCCGTATTAACTTTTTTACATTTTATTCCTTGTGTTGTCCAGCTCCAGGATTCCTGTTTTATTTTTAAGAGTTATTTCAACTTCTCTGTTAAAGTTCTCTGATAAATTTCAGAATAGATTATTTCTCTTCAATTTATTGAAGCTCATTGAACTTCTTTGTCAAGAAGATCACACATCTCTCCTTCTTAAATCACATATTTTATTCAATTGATATTGTCATGTTTCTTTGATTGTTCTTGATCCTTGTGGTCATAAATTGATGCCTGCACACTGAATATGTAGGTATT
Organism: Otolemur garnettii; assembly: GCF_000181295.1. NCBI lineage: Eukaryota > Metazoa > Chordata > Mammalia > Primates > Galagidae > Otolemur > Otolemur garnettii. Next base: position 7,247,208 of record NW_003852484.1, on the reverse strand, counting down.
TATTCCAGTCTTCATAGTCTGGTTTTGTCTGAGATTATCCTTGTGCAGTAGATTTGTCTAGAAATTCTGAGCAGACTGTGTTTTGCTCTCTGAGCCCAGGGCACCGTAACCACAGCAGTGCTAGAAAGTACCCTAAGCCCAGATCTGCGGGGGCTGGGACCAAGGCTTACACATTGGTTGCTGTGCCCCTGACCTGTATTCTTTGTTTCTAATTTACCCATGGTGGGCTGCTGCTGCTACTGGGATGTGCAATACTTCCTTCCTATGGGAAAGGTCTGAAGACAGCCTACTGCAGAGTCTCAGGATGGTGGGGAAGGCAAATGCCACCCCACTGCCTTTTTTTCATGGTAGGAACAGTGTGTGCAGGAGACTTCCTTGTGTGGTGGCCTTGTGCACATTTGGAGCAAGAGTGTTGCAGCACCAGAGCACCATTTCCTTTACCATTTCACCGCAATTTTTCCCAAGTCTGAGGTTCAAGGACATACCACGGCTTTGAACCCAAGTGCTAAGGCATTCAGAGTGGTAATTTTTCTACAGGATAGTTGCTAATTGAAATTTGAGGTGGGAGTAGCGGCTAGATGCCGGAGAATTCTCACCCTGCCATTTCTCTGACATCACTCCTTCCCAATGATGTACTGTCACCGTGGTGATCCTGCTCTGTACAAGAGAAACCACATGTTCAGACATTTGGTGTATGTACTTGGCTTCGTGTCAAGTGTCTAGTTGTTTAAATAATATTCTTATTCAAAATGTAAAAAGCTAAAAAAAATAAAGACACTCAGTCAAGTTTTTCTAGCTATGAAATATGTTAATTAGATTGAAATGACAAAGCAGGGGTTTTGTTCAGAACAAAGTTCTTAATCTCCCTGTTAGCCAAGGAACCACTCATGCCTCCTTAGGGGCTCAAACCAAATTCTTACTCTATACCAGACACCATGATCAGAAGTTTTATATTTGTTTTAGTTTTGAATTTTCAGAATAATCCTATGGAGTTGGATATTACTATTATGTGTGTATTAAATCCTTTAAGGTACATGTGAAATAAACTCAAGATTTACAAAGCTTATTAAGTTATCCATGCTATACAATTAAGCAAAGGAAAATTCAGGTTTTGAAGTGAGGCAATCTTGAAACTCGATGATGTGCTGTGCTCCCTTATTTTATCTATGAATTAGGTATAAAGGGAACAATTCATGGAATTGACAAGATTAAATAAGACAATTTATGTGAAGTTGAAAGCCTAGTAGTAACACAAAGTTATTTTCATATTTATTATAAAACAGTATGCCTTGCTTTTTTAAAAAAGCAATATTTAAAACTTTAAAAATTTCAAAGTGGGGCTGGGCCCAGTGGTTACACCTGTAATTCTAGCACTCTGGGAAGCTAAGGTAGGTAGACTGCCTGAGCTCACAAGTTCAAGACCAGCCTGAGCCATAGCAAGAACTCATCACAAAAAATAGCCAGGTTTTGTAGGTGCATGTAGTCCCAACTACTATGGAGGCTGAGGCAAGGGGAGCGCTTAAGCTCCTAAGTATGAGGTTGCTATGAGCTGTAATGTCGCAGCACTCTACTGAGGAAGACAAAGTCTGTCTGGAAAAAAAAAATCCAAGTGCTTTAGGTGTTCTTAAATTACATAGTCCAATAAGTTAAGAGATTCCAACAATAATTAATGTCAGGCAATAATCAGTTATTTCTACTTGCCTAAAGTCATAACTTTTCACTGACATTATTGCTCAGAAATGAGTCGTGAATAATCATATCTGGAAAACACAAAGTAAAAGTAAAGAGCGGGTGACCACATGAACAATCTTCAACTGGAAAGGCAAAATACTAGCACTGGAAGAAACTGGATCAACTGGGAATCTAACAAGAAGAAAGGTAAATATGGGGCAAGTAAATATTTTGTTAATACAGTGATATTTTGATAATAGATTCATAAACATACACAAATTTATTTTCTGATGAAACATAGGTAATAGGGTAAACCTTTCTCAGCCAAAATGCTTGTAGAACGATTTATGGTAACCATCTCCACAGTCTTTCTACTTGATCTTTCTATACCAGGGGTAGCAACCAATATGTATCATTTCTAAAAATATGATAGCCACTCTCATATGCACATATTAATACTACTTTATGAATTATGGAGCACCTCAGAAGACATCTTGCAGCTTAATAATGATGAAACAATAATTAACATTATTTCATGAGCAGTAAAATCATATTAAATTATGACTATATCTTGGTAGACTATATTTTTTCTACACAACAAAAATTAAAAGTCAAATAATATATCAATCAGTCTAGAACTGACTATAACTGCAACCCTATATCCTAGGACATCCATTACTAAGTGGCAATGTTAGGGTTTAAGACAGTCAGATAATTTAAATAAGCTCATTTTCTATTCCACATTTTCATAATTACCTTCATTCTCCATTTTACTTCGTACGTGAAAAGAGAAGAAATACATAAGAACAATCGACTCGACATAGCAAAACACTTGGAAATACAGATTGAAAAAAAATATGGAGATAAGATCTCTTTACTTTTAGTTGGAAGGTAACACTTATCTATAACCTTACCCCTGCCTTTGCTATGTAGATATGAGAAATCAAACTCAAGACAGAAAGTGAGAAAGAGCCAGACACGCAGAGCTTATGCCTTTGTTTACCTCAATTATGTAATTGCGATGCTTATAAAGGAAAAATGAAAACCAAGGCCAAAGAAAAAGGATTCAAACTAAGCTCAACAACAACAATGACAACAACAACAAATGCAATAGGAAAAAAACAGTGAAGTGTGGTGGGGAAAATAGCCCATTGGCTTCTGCATCAGATATATATAAGTACCTTTCCATCTCACTTCGTCTAGCTGGTAACCTTAGCCAAGTCACTTATCTTCCTGAGCTTCACTTCCCATATTTGATAAATATTGTGTACCTCATGAGGTTTTTCTGAGGAGAAATAATGTATATAAAATGTCTACAGCAGAGCCTGGCACACAGTAAATACTCAAGAAATCGTACTACTATTATCAACATACATTGGTGAGGTCTCTTAAAACCACATATTCTTGCTTTTTAGTCTCTGGATACGTTCTACCTGCATGCTCATGAAGTTTCAGATGCTAAAAAATGCTCAGTGCTTAATGAATTACTGAACAATTCAATATTTTGTCAGTGGTTTCCAAGGTCCTACTTCAGTGAGGAAGGGGCCACGGCATTGCCTCCATGCATGGTTGTATAAAATAATGTAGCTCCTCTAGGCTCCCAGACTTGCTTATTAGAAAAACTTTTAAGATCTATGACCCAAAAATCAGGAAGGATTTTATCTACCAAGAGCCTACCCTGGGATATGGGATTTTTCTCTTTTTCTTTATCTGAAGCATCTTCGTCTGAAATGTTCAATGCCATGTGTACCATAGTCATTACGTCATGCAAAATGTTTGTTTATAGTATAGCTATGTTATAATAATACTATATTATAAGCTCTTTGAGAATAACTAGGCTTCATTTTTACCCCTGTATTTCTGGGATAAGAGTAAAGACAACACATAATAGATATTGACGTGGCTAGGTATCTCTTCTAAGATAATAAGTACTTAAAATATGTCGTACACAAGACTGATACTTCATACAGATTATCTCATTTAATCATTATGAGAGCACTGTGAAATAAATACTATCACCTTCCTCATTTTACACATGACAAAACCAAGGTTTAGAAAATTAAATCAGAAAATTAAATTTGTTCAAAGTCACACAGCTACTCAGTTTTCCAGCCAAGATCAGGCCGTCAGCTTCCGAAGCCCAGATGGCTAACCACTCCTCTTTTGGGCTGTGTGCTGCCCCTTCCAAGGTGTTTTTCCCAGCCCGTTGAAGGTAAGTGTGTTTCTCTATTTTAATAACTGCATTCTATGCATTGCTTCATTCTAATTAGCATTCATTCTAATTTGTAATTATACGTTCATTCATGTCAGTGAATGATTGTTACATGTTTGTTCCCCCCAACAGACTGCAATTCCCCGGAGTAGGGCCAAATCTGTGTTATTGCTAACTTCTACCTGGAAGCTCATAGCTGCTTAGTGTACAATAAGTGCTCAAAAACTATGTGGAGGCTTGGCGCCCATAGCACAGTGGTTATGGCGCTGGCCCCATGCACCGAGGGTGGCAGGTCCGAACCTGGCTCAGGCTAGCTCAACAACAATGACAACTGCAACAAAACAATAGCCGGGCATTGTGGTGGGCACCCATAGTCCCAGCTGTTTGGGAGGCTGAGGCAAGAAAATTGCTTAAGCCCAAGAGTTTAAGGTTGCTATGAGCTGCGATGCTACAGCACTCTATCAAGGGCAACATAGCAAGACTCTCTCTCCAAAAATAAATAAATAAGCTATATGGGGAAAAAATGGGGATTAAAGGCAGAAATAAATTAATGAATGTCAAAAAATTCAAATTCAGAATTCAATTTTTATTCAGAAATAAATTAATGAATGTCAAGAAATTAGTTCCTTAGAAACAAGAACTGTGACTATTCATCCTTAGTTCCCCAGTATCTGGCATAATGCCTAACACAGCAGAAACTTAATGAGTGTTTGTTGAATGAATGAATGAATATCTACAGATAAGTGGGTTATGTATAAGCACTCTTAGTCCTATATTTAAGTTATTAAATTATTTCATCTATGCTGCAATTAGCAAGCAAAACATGAAGAGTGATCACACTGAGTTCCCTTCTCTAAGGGAAAAAAAGATGTTAAACAAATTTAGAAATAATTTTGACATTTCTAGTTCTTCCTATGAGGATTTTATGCCTCTGTTTTCTAATGTTGTGTTTTCAGATCTACTCTTTCTTATTTTATAGTTAAGTTTACTCCTAAACTCTTCTTAAGCCATGGTTTTCCTTTCTCTTTCCATAATGTCCTCTGTACAGACCCGTAGTCTCAAAGTAAGGCCCCTGTCCCTTCTAAGACCTAGTAAATCAGAAATTCAGGAAAGTAAGAGCAACGATGAGTTTTAACAAGCCCTCTACTAGAGCCCTGGTTCTTAAACTTAATGTGTGTACCATCAGCCTTTCTGATTTAGTAGGTCTACATGGGGCCTGGGAATGTGCATTTGCACTTCTAACAAGTACTCAAGTGATGTTATTGCTGTTAGCCTGGGGATCATACTTTGAATAAGATCAACTTATAGTTTAGATGTAAATTTAGAGTTCTTAAGCTTGAGCATGTATTTGAACCACCTCAGGATCCAGTGCCCAGGCTATACTCTAGAACAATTAGAACATCTGGGTATGGGTTCTTTTTTTTTTTTGAGACAGAGTTTCAGTCACTGTGTCACCCTCAGTAGAGTGCTGTGTCATCACAGCTCACAGCAACCTCAAATTCTTAGGCTTAAGTGATTCTCTTGCCTCAGCCTCCCAAGTAGCTGGGACTACAGGTTCCTGCCACAATGCAGAGCTATTTTTAGAGATGGAGCCCCACTCTTGCTCAGGCTGGTCTTAAACTTCTGAGCTCAGGCAATCCACCTGCCTTGGCCTCCCAGAGTGCTGGGATTACAGGCATGAGCCACTGGGCCCAGCTGGATTCATTTTTCTAAAGTTCCACAGTACTTCAAAGTGTAGCTCAAGTTTGGGAATCACTGTGTTGACTAAGGACTGAGGGGAGGGACCTTGCTTATAAAATGTGATCTACAGAGCAGGAGCTCAGACATCTGGAACTTGTCAGAAATAGAGCTCTGGCCCCATCACACACCTCTACTTTAGAATCTGCTTTTTAACAGGACCCTAAGATAATTCTTAAGGGTGTTAGAATTTAAGAAGAATTAGAGACCATTAAGGATAAAAAATCCATTAGAAAAGAATCAACAGAATCCAAGATTCACTACCTTGAGTCAGGAAAAAAGTATTCTCCCTGATACTCTCTGAACTCTGACTTGGAAGTCCTCCCCTAGTCTTTCCAGGACCATTGTCTCAAACGTGTGCAGGTGCATGCATGTGTGGGCGACACGAGAGTGTGTAGACATGGATCACGTGCAAGCGGGATCTACTCTTGTTCTACTCTTGCTTACTTGCTTGCTTCTATCCTTATCCTGAGCTTTATCCCTGCTGACCATATTCTGTCCTGGATTATACACCGTACCATTCTCCTTTCCACTCACGAAAGTCTTAAAGCATCATGAACAATGGAAAATGTGCCATCCCTTTGCAGCGACATCACAGAGGACTGTGATTTCCATAGTTTTAGAGGCACACACATCCCAGGGAATGAGAGAGTGGTGGATGCATCCCCTGGAGAGGCAGATGTATTAAGACGAGATGGGTATTCCTTCCTAATTCTACTAATAACCAAAGTACAAGAACCACCGGTCTCTTTATGCTTTTAGAACAGATGGAGAAAATTTTTAAACTGCCTCTGATGAGTCAGAAATCCAAGTTCTATTCTGAGTTCTGTGACTTTGGAAAGCTTGTTTATCTCAGCTCCAAGTAGTCAAATTATGGAATAACTTTCCCTTTAAAAAACAGAGAAGTCATAGAAAGCAGCGGTGCCAACAGCCAAGTTCACATTTTCCCTGTTACTCTGAGGAACAAAAATGGCTTGGTTGGCATCAGCCTTCAGCTTTGGAGAAGAAGATGGGATGGAGTAGAGAAATGCTAAGCATTTCTCTCTAAATGAAAATATATATCAGCATGAAAAGAGAGAGAGAACAGAGTCTGTGCAGCACAGAAAAGCACTTCAGCTCTGTTCTTAAATCACCAGAGGAAGAAAATAATTGAGGCTCAACTGGAAAATTAATCCTCGTTAGGTGAAGACCAATAAAGAAACAATAATAGTAACGAACACTTAAATAATACTTTGTTCTTTCTTTCATGTGGTCTCACAATTATGCTAAGGACATATTATTTGATTATTCCCAATTTACATGTTGAAAAACCTGAGGCATCAAAAATCAATGTCTTAAACAAAGCGACACAGATGATCAATGTCAGAACTAGAGGATTACCATATCATATGACTTTAAATTCTATCGGGTTACTTGGAAATATTACCTGTTTAAAAGACAGTGAATGTTCCCCTCTGCTATAAGGTCTTTGATGATGTTTGCTCATGATCTTTCTTTTTCTTTTTTGAGACAGAGCCTCAAGCTGTCCCCCTGGGTAGAGTGCCGTGTCATAGCTCACAGCAACCTCCAACTCCTGGGCTCAAGCGAGTCTCCTGCCTCCGCCTCCCAAGTAGCTGGGACCACAGG